>NW_026516759.1:0-177217 GCF_025766255.1 Zychaea mexicana
TCGTAGAGATAAAGCCATTAATCCCCTTTACACGGGAAAAAATGTTAGATAAACAATAACAATGAAATGAATCACTTTTCCTTTCTCTTCCCTGAGTTACTTTCCTGTGGTGATCAAAAGATGTGCAAGAGATTGAAGGCAAAAATAACCTGAAATGCAGTCCATAGAAGCCAACGGCAATTGCCACCAACTAAAATGAACCTTTGTCGCAGCAAGGGTAGATGCCAAGCAAATCAGATTAATCACGGCGGGACCTCCTGCGCCTTAACAAAGCCCTTCAGCACAGGACATCCGTCTGTCGCCTTTTTTGTCGGTCAAGCCATGTCCTTCAATTGCATCTCGTAACCTGAAATGCAGTCCATAGAAGCCAACGGCATTTGCCACCAACTAAAATGAACCTTTGTCGCAGCAAGGGTAGATGTCAAGCAAATCAGATCACTCGCGGCGGGACCTCCTGCACCTTAACAAAGCCCTTCAGCACAGGACATCCGTCTGTCGCCTTTTTTGTCGGTCAAGCCACGGTTTAGACGATGCGTGAAAAAAAGAGACACCAACCCCAAGAAGATTTCCTTCTAGTAAAGGAGTCTCACAATTTCCAACACCGCACCACTATTGATCTATTGATGTATGACGTAATGTCGCTGCCAAGCGACATTGATTTCTACTGGCTGCGACATTACTTTTTGGAAACCCTGTACTTTTGTCACTGTCGTGCTCGTCTTTCTACTCGTTGTATATTCATTGGGATTACTGAGCTATGTATACTCACAGAAGTGCGAGCTATTATCTCATAGCAGCAGAAGCATCCACCTTACTTCACAGATCGTGCGCTGCCTAGCTTCTGGGTTTTACTATGGCTTCCTACGTACCAAGCTTTTATTGCGACGTTTTTGGCAGCTCAATTAGAGCTCGTTGACCCAGAAATTTTGGAAACTGCCCAACAATACGGTGCTCTTGAGAATCATCAAGTATAAAGTTTACCTCCAGAAGCTCAAGGCCCAATCATTCACGCTTATATGGAAGTCATTCACAGTTTTTTCAGTTGGTTTCCAGTATCGAATTCATCTTTCCTGTCTCTATCAATTATGTTCGCTTCAGTGGTGCTTCGTCTTCTTGCGTTGTGGATAGAACTGTTTAAGAACTTCTACGTGGGATAGACTACTTAGCATTATTGACGGAGTACAGCCTCTTAAATTCGACGATTCTACCGCTAAAAGATCCGTGGTGTATATATCATGGCCGAAGCTTACAAAATTATGCGTAGATGACACCACAGTAGAGATTATATAATTTATAGCTTTTCAGGAGCTGCTTAATCCACAAGAGTAACCGCATTCTTGCATTTTCCCTATTTTTGCGTGATATCTTGCTGCTTGGTGGTGAATGCTCAAAAGTACTACTATTATTGTGCAACTATAATTCTGAGTTGTAGCATATGTCAGTATCTGTATTTTTGGTCGCTGGAGTAACACTTATTTGATAAGTTACTATAATGTATACATTGTACTATCGAAGTATGTCTCTTTAAACGCCACCGATCGTTCTTTTTAGAAAGCCGGCACATTGGCACACTCGATTGGAAGTGAGTGATCTGAGAAACAAAAAACATAGTCGCGTTGTACGGACGCGCTGGACTACAATACGCGAATTGATTTTCCTGTGCACCATCTTCTCTTTTCGTTCCTCTCCCACTCAGACTCAACCGGCTTAACACAAAATAACATGCTTAAACGCACACGATCACAAAGCAGAGTATTTTGTAAGCCCCATCTCTGCAATAATCAAACTGCTTAAAACAACTTACTTATACGTCCTGTATAGCTTCAAATACGAAATTCAGGTCCAAATCGGCAACTGACGATAGCGATCAATCCGATAGCGATTCCAAAGAAAACTTGCTCTCACCACCGTCTACACCCAGTAAAAGATTACGAAGCAGCCCACCCACCACACCTAAAAATGTTCGACACATTACAAAAGAATTACAGCGCACCAAAGGTACGCATCAAGGACAACTTTTGCCATTCTGTAAAGGCAAAGGATCGAGGAACAAAAGTTTTCTTGTTGCTACGCCTGCTGCTGCAGCAATCCAATTACAACGCACAACCTCTCCTAATAAGCGGTTCTTGTTTGTATTATGTAGTCGCTGTATCACCCACGAAAGCAGCCACCACTACAACTACCACCGCTAAATTAACGAAAACGACCTCCACATCCGCTCCCAAGAAATCCAGCACTACCAAAGACAAACCTGCTACTACTGCCACCGACAAGGAAGAAAACATCTACCAGAAAGCAAAAACCGTCTTCAGACGAACAGCAGCGCCATCAAGACTGATCGGACGAACTCAGGAACGAGAGCGCATGATAAAGTTTTGGAACGACCACGTTCTGGGCAACAAGCCTGGCTGCTTATACGTGTCTGGCTCGCCCGGCACTGGCAAGACCGCCATGTTGGCAGAAATCGTACGCAGCCACGAAGACGTTGTATCAGCGCTCGATTCACATAAAGTAAAAGAGGTCGTGATTAACTGCATGAGTATCCGTGAACCCAAGGGCATCTACACAAAACTGGTCACTGAGCTCAAAACGGCACGACAAGCAGTGCAAAGTGATGTTGTCAAACAAGCAGAGCAGCTCTTGAATGGAAAGAAGAATGTTCTCAAGTAAGCGCTTCTCCTCTATCTTCAGTGCTAAGACAATTGGTCTTCGCCCATAGAAATTAAAGTCGTTCTTCTTTTCCGATGTGTAGTGTGGTCATTTTAGACGAAATTGACCATTTGATTACAAGAGACCAGGATGTGTTGTACAAGATTTTCGAGTGGGCCTCATCGCCTGCTTCCCGTCTTGTACTTATTGGTATTGCCAATGCTTTGGATCTTACCGATCGACTGTTACCTCGTCTACGCACAAAGAACTGTAAGCGTCTTTTATTTTTCACCAAAGTGTCTCTCCACGGGATTATTTCTAGTTAAGTTACTTACACACGTGGCATTTTTTTTCCATTTATCAAAGGTGAACCACAACTCCTCGACTTTAACCCTTACAAAGTCCCAGAAATCAGCGCAATCATCAAAGACAGACTCCATTCCCTTGACGCCGATTCCGCAGCACCTAAAGAAGGTGCGTCTCTCCCACTCATGCAACCCAATGCGGTTGAACTCTGCGCACGCAAGGTGGCCGCCTCCATGGGCGACTTGCGCACTGCGCTGGACGTATGTCGACGTGCGATCGAACTTGCCGAAGCCGATTGGAAGCGCAAAAATCAGCAGCAAAAGCCGGTTTTGGGCGAGCAAAAGAACGATGCAGCTCCACAACAATCCAAAAATGTTGATATTGTGAAGGTTGCTATTCCACATATCATGAAGGTCCTTCAGTCTGTGTTTGGAAGTCCAGCGGTGCAGAAACTGAAGCAGTTGAATCTACAGCAAAAAGTGGTAATGGGCGTGCTCATGGTCATGATGCGGAACGCGAAGAAAGAACAAATCACACTTGGCAAGGTAAAATAAAGATTTATACTTGTTTTGAGGGATGGAAGAGAGAGACAGATGGCATATGTACTGATGGATACAAATACTATGTACGTAGTTCCGAGAAAGCTACACTACACTGTGTTCGAAATCAAGCATGATCACGCCCGTGTCAGGCACAGAACTTGTTGATCTTATATCCAACATCGAGACCGCCGGTATTCTGACAGTCGGCAAAAGCAAAGAAGACCGGTCGCGACGTATTCATCTTAGCGTACAAGATAGTGAGATTGTGCAGATGATCCAAGAAGTGTCTATTTTGAATAGCTGGATGGAAACTGTGGTTTCGTGTCATACAAAATAAACATAACATACAGATATACCATTGATATTGTTGTTTTTCTTCATTTTCAAATACCCAACGCGAGGGTTGTCAGAATGACACCAAGAAGTGTTAAAAAGGATAACGCGAATGGATACGTCTTTCGTGATAGGTTTGTGTTGCCTCCTCCAGGTTGTCTGCCGTTCATATCTTCTGTCCCTCCCCCAGTGCTATCATCGCTGCTCATATCTTCGTCGAGTACATCCTCTGAATCGTCATCATCGTTTGCGTCGGTATTGCTGTATTCGGTTATGTTGGAGGGTAATCGTGATTGGTCTAAATTTGCAACAGAGAGCGGGAAAGGAAACCGATAAAGTTTACATGAATCACCCGTAATGGTACACACTTTTCCATGTCCCTTCGTGTATGCTTATGAATTCTTACACTCATTGTCAAGGCCATCTCCTCGCCAATAGAGCAGTGCGAATTCACTAAGGAAAAACGACCAACGCCATATTTCCGAACGTGGTACGGAAACCTTTTGCCAGATACCCAGTCGAGCCTGTCGTCCCAGTTCTTCTCCGTCGTCGTGAGTGATGTATATGTTCATTTCATGGAGTGCACAAGATAATACGTCGAGCGTATCCAAGGGGTCTATCATTTCGACGCATTTTGTGCTATGCAGTGAGTACAAGGGTGGCTGATGATTCTCCACAACTCGCAAACGCGTCGTCATCATAGATCTTCGTCATTATCGTCTTTCTTTTAGTGTTTCTTAAAAGTCGAGATAGAAACGATATTACCATCACGAAAAGATTGGATGATATGCTTTTTGAGTTCCGTCATGTTCAAAAGAGAAAAAAGTATGCCCTGTGAGTATCGGTTGTATAGAGGAGCATAAAAGAAGTGCGAGTGAAAGAGCAAGAAAGCAAAGTACTGCCGCCCCTTCCAGTGTTTGTTTGTGTCATACATATTTATGACTATGGTCACATGGCAAATGCTGTCGACTTAAGGTGACAGAGTTATTCTACTGGTTCCAGAACCGGAGTTACCAATCAATTTGCTTTTTCTGACAATAACAGTATATCCTCGTCCGTCTCGTCATTATGTCCATCAAAAAAAAATATTTAGCTCCACCTTCTCTTTACCGGTATTAGTTTACTTTTTTAGGCATACGTGCCGACAAGACAAGAGAAAGCACATGGAAATGTGAAGAACATACCGTTGACCTTTGCTAAGGAAGAATTTGGCGCGTAAGTCGGGCCCACAGAAGAATCGCAGAGAGACTAGTAGTTATAGAATCTATCTAGTAGTCGCAGCATAAAAAACAGGACAGGCGATATCAGATGCAATTCAAAAAGTGGATGGCCTTAAAAACTCCATGTGAGCTCGTTAGTAGGATCTTGCAGGAAGGCCCAACGCTACTAATGTATATCAGCACCCCGCAGTAAACTGATAGATGAGATAACCTATCCAATATAATATCTTATGATATTTCCGTACGCGGATCTCGAAAAGGTTCTGGGCATCGTTGGAGATATCGATTTAAAAGGAGAGATGATATTGATTGTACAAGAGTGATATATGTTTGAATTTAATTATATATATACCACTATATCCCTACTACTAGCAGTAGCTATTATTAGTGTATATGCATGTTGTGATGAAGATGATTGTGTGCGTGTCTTTTTTTTTAGATTTTGACGAGGGACATGAGTTTGGCAATATCTACATGACGGTAACCCGATCGTCGTAAATAGCCGTCTGCCACTGCGTTGAGTCTGATAAACGTCGTATGATGCTTGTTGATGATGGATTCAATTGAAGCTATTATTTTTAAAAACGATTAGAAATCCGTTTGCTAAAAGATAAAGAGTAGGTGCGTTTTATAGTGCCGGATTTACCTGATGATGGTGAGCTAGCAGCGCTTTGCTTGGCTTTGGATGGATCGAGGATGGTTGTGAAATATAAGAGTTGTGTATATAGCTGCTTGTCGGTATACTATATTGAGAAGACAGTTTAGTAAAATCAGAATCATGCTATGAAACGTTTTTTGTGAGAACCAAAATCTCAAAGAGCTCACCTCGCGTTTCATTGTGCCATGACAGCTTTCCTTTAAGCAACGTCGACCAAAGACAGACATGGACCGCGTCCGAGAATCACAGGTACTATCATCACAATATAACCAGCCTTGGTAGTACTTTCTGATATAGGATCGCATCGCCAGGATAAGCGCTCCACGAATCGCACTCTCCTTGATCATGCGCTGACAGCCGCCACATTGCAAACCAGGAATAACAGTGTTGTCTTCAAGGATTTGTGCGATGCCTTCAAACGTTTGTTCATGTCTGCAGTAGCTACATTGGATCTGGAGCCGCTCTGCGTCCTTGAACCGCTCTGCATCACTAATTTGTGATTCCAAAGTAGTAAATTCTTCGCTCTCTTCAGCATACGTCCGGCCAACGTTGAACTTGGTGCTGTCCAAACCTGCAATCATTTGAAATTTTGTTTAGTTTTCCATTCTTCCTGCGTAATTTGGAGTGGAGGTCACATCTAACTTACCAAGGCACTCGGCCAAACGAGCAATATCGGTACCGTCAATGGGTGAGCACAAACGGCCAATAGGTGGATGGACTTGTTGATTCAAATACCAATCGATATCAAGCTGCATTTCGCCACGGACAACGTCATCCGGATGAAATGCTCTCTCTGCAAATCCAGCCTTGGTGCCCGCAGGAACGTTGTCGACCTTACATATGACATATGGAATAGTATCTCCCGATTTTACACTGATGCCTGCTTGTCGCATTCGTAATGCAACTTGTACATGTGGTTGAGTCTTTGCATCTGCGTATTCTTGTGGATTTTTGGTCAATTGCTAATAACGAAAACAAAAAAGTCAGCCAAACAGGCACTTCTTAAACGAGGTAAATAACGCAAATGCACAAGAAACATACCTTATTAATAATGAACTTTTCAAGTGGAGTCACTCCTTCACGAATCTCTTTGCCGATTTCTTGAAGATATGCATGAATTTCATTTACAACGTCTTCACGGTCTTTATCGGACAAGATGAAGGATAAAACGCGCCTATCATTACATCGCGTTGTTGCGTTAGTGATTACTGGATTTCCATGGCAGCCACCAACTTCAAAACTTACGAAGATACGTCGTGTGAGAGATCACACCAATCTCGACGCACAAGGTCAAGACCCTTTGTTTCGACACTTTCCGAGAGTGTACCGTCCGGCTTCTCTTCCACCAACAGCGCGGCATACTTTTTCTTTTTCAGCAGTAGCAAGTGCTTGAAGAAGCCATCAATATCAATCTCGAGCAAATTATAGCGCTCGTTGACCTTCTTCTTCAGCATATTTCCAATGTCCTTGACCTTCTGGATATCGTTTTCGTTTGTATAGACCATAATGGAATCGGTATCACCATAAACAACGTTTAGATCCAAGGTACCAGCCAGATCCACGGTGTTTTGAAGAATCTCACGACCCTTGTGTGTGATCAACATGGCCAAAGGCTTTGCATAGAAGCGAGAGTTGGAGAAGCCAAGACAACCGTACATACTGTTAGCAGTAAGTTTGAGTGCTTTTTGTCGAATGTCGAACTATATTACATATATTGTTAGCTTTCAAATGGCTGTTGCTACAAGAGAACACACTACTATCCGTTACTTTGTAGCCTACTGTACCTGCATCAATTCTGCTTCGGTATTTTTAGGATCCTTCATAAGCTTTTTGACCTGACGACGACGGTCGACGAGGGTTTTGATGAGACGTGGTAGCAAGCCTTGACCAATGGACTGGTCAGGTACATTAGGTACCTTATCCTCGATTTCGTCCTAATGGTCCAATTTTAGTGTTGTTTTTCAAAGTACAAAATACTAATTTACTTGTCGCTATTCCATACCTCTTCTTTCGGAGTCAAGTTGTGTCGTTGCACAGTGGTAAAGCACACGTTATATTCCTGCATAATGGACGGATACAGACTGTTGAAATCGAGCAAAAGGACATATTTGTCGTAGAATCCCTTCTTGGGCTCGAGGACAAGACCACCAGCGTATGCGGGCTTTCTTCTGCCACTCTTGGACTTTGTCTTTTGAAGCTGTTCGGTTGCTGTGGATGAGAAGGGAGATTGATATATCTGAGTACATAAACATTATCAATTTAGTGTGTAGTATGCAATTTTACCCTCATCTGCATCAAGCTCAGGATCAAGTTGTTCCGGCTCGGCCATTTTGGCAAATTGCTTGTCAGGGCAAATATATTTCTGTCGATGGAATTCGTGCAACAACAGATACTCGTTTCTTTCAGCACGAGCACCCGTCATTGTTCTCGACCTATACAGATAACACATATTAAACCATATGTTCCCTCTGCTTTTTTTTTCGAAATACAGAATATTAATGGGACCAGAGACATACCATAAGTTACCGGCCAAGTTGGTGAGTTGTTTGGTGAGCGGAAGAATTTGAAGTTTAAACATGAGCGACGATGTCAAAAAGGCATCGAAAGCGCAATGCTTAACAAGATGCATCAAAGTCTTTGGATCCTCAAAGAACATGTGGGTCTTGTCGTATTCAATGTCTTCACGAGCAATCTTGAGCTGTGACTGAGCGAGGTCCGTTAATCGATAAGATTTGCTGCGGATCAAATCTTTGGCTGCAAGATACGTATCGCACACGAGTCGGCCACTCATGAACATTCTTTCTTGGTAGGTTGCTTCGCCTGCACCACCAGCACCTTGTTGGAGCTTGGGCCAGCTAGTAGAATCGTTGTTTGTAAGTTCTTACGCGCGCTAAGGTAAGAGAAACACTTATGACTTGTAGTTAATACTTACTACTTGCGCTTGAAACGACCGAGCTTGTGCCAGTGTTGTATATTCAGACTTTTCATACGATGAAGCAAGACATCTAGATCGAAACCAGCAAAGTTATGGCCAACAATTATATCGGGATCGGTCACATGGATCTTGGCTGCAAGTTATAAAAAGTTAATATTGCGTCTCCTCAATATACTGCTATTCCATGACACATTATTGTCTTACCAATCAAACAATTCAACAAAGCGTTCTCGGTTCGTTCAACTTGAATGGCAAAACCACCTTTTCTCTCACGAACAACGGTATCGTTGAAACCTGCTGGATACGGGGTATTGCTCAGTTGGCGGACAATGGTAAACCGTGTTTTAGGTTGTTTATCGATGGGTGTTGGCTCGTCAATTTGAACTACGCAGAAAAGTATCTCTTAATATCTTCCCTTCTTTACCTTTGCACCCCCATCTCGTCTTTTTTGTGATATCATACCTTGCGTGCAGGCAAGACCGCTAGCAGCGACAATTTCATTTTGGCTCTTTTGGTGGTTCATCACTGTTCGAAGACTGAGCGACATGATAACGAGAGGAGGAATATAGGTAGGTGCGTTTCCGTTCGCATCACGCAATGGATTCACCAATTTTGGATCATCCACAAGCACTTCAGCCTTACACCAAGTTTCCTAGATACACAAGGAATAACTGTAAGTATCACAAGCGAAGAGAAAGAGACATTCCCCGCCTCTCGAACCGACTCTCACACTTACATTGCTACCACTGATCTGGGCGTTTTCAATCTTGATCCAGCAAGGACCCATGATATCCCGCTTTATTAAAAAGTGTTCCATGGGACCAGTGTTGATGCCAAATACACGACTAAAGGTGGTGCCAGTCAAGTTTTCAGGTAATGATGGTTCTAAACAAAATTACGCAAATTCATTAAGTACATTTACACACTCCTCCTCCTTAATATGACGACGCTGCATCCTTACGCTGGTAATTATAATGGACTTTGAGATAGTCGCTCTCTGCTGGTACATCAGGCAGCTCAAATGCGTATTTTCGAGATACAGGCTTGGCAAGAGTCTTGCTGATATTGTGGCTCGTTGTGATATTTGTGAACTCGGCGTGGACATCCGCAATGGATACTTCTTCTGAAGTAGGATTTCCTTGTCCTATTTCGTTTTTCGTGAGTATGTCGTCAATTGGACTAGACCTCATCCATGTTTAATTTTTTTTCAATGTCATACCATCAACCTTGAATTTACGAGGAAGAACGAAAAGTGTACGTTCAATGTTTTTGATAGTGACACAGCAACTGATATATCGATTGCTGGCCTTATTCAAAATCTGTATATATTAGAGCATCACATTATAGCGTTAGACTCGTCTTACTCTTCCACCCGTTATACGTTTCTTCTGCTACAACGCCCAAAAGTATACTTGCCTTGCCAAATAGGTATACGAAGCCCTTGTCGCGTCTTTCAAATGCATCGTACCACCACATATGCAAGCTCCCGTCCTCTTCGAGTGAATCCACATCTCGCGGTGGCTCCATGGATTTTATCACATCTTCGGCACTTTCTTCTGGCGCGATATCTGACACCAGGGCTGCGGCCTTTTCCCATGTTTGCAAATCCGGGCGCTCTTCTTTGAGTTTCATTTGCTTTCTGATAGCAGCGGGTTCTGCCTTTGGGACATTGAGGGATTGAATATCTTTTTCCTGGGCACCCGTGCTTTGCTGTTTTTCATAGCTGTCCATGGCTGCCATCATCATGTCTGCGTCGTCGGTGGTATCGAAAAACTCGTCATTGTCACTATCTTGACTAGCTTCACCATTCTTTTGTCCGGAAATAGTAGTAGCAGCTGGCAATCCTTCATCCATATCTACATCACCATTTGCGTCTGCGGAAGAAGTGCCGATCTCTGATTCTGCTGAAAACGAAACATGATTTGCATTGCGGTTCTTTGGCTCTGAACCTTTCAATACGCTGCTACCAGCATTGTTGTCGAATGATGGCTCGGATTTGATGGACGGAACACTTTGTTGCGAGGCTGTAGATACTGTTGATCTTTTAGTCGTTCCACCACGAACCATATATCCCGAGCTCAATCCAGATCCATAACGTAATGACGATTGTGGTCGATGCTTAAATCCAAGATTTTGCGATGATGATGATGATGATGATGATGGTGCCAAAGCTTTTTGCTCGGGTTTGTCGTCACCAATACTTGCGAGAATATCAGCCATGAAAGCGTCATCCTCTTTTTTCGATTTCTATTCATAAAACTATGATTAATTTCTTGTCATTTCCTTTCCTGTATAACATCGTTTCTCTGGTTTATGTTTTTTTACCCCGTCTGTTTTGACTTTACGGTCTTTAACAGCTGACATCTTGGCCGATTTAGAGAACATGCTGGCAATGTTTTGTGACGGTGGTGGTGGTGCTGGTTTCTTATCTTTGGACGTTGACGAAGAAGCAGCACCAGTCTTGCGCTTTCTTTTGTCTAGAGAACAATACAGATAGTAGTGAGTTTTCACCGTGCTACTCACAGCCAAATACCTTCTCTCTCTCTCTTTCCTCTTTAGTACTAAGACGTACTTGGTAATTTGGAATTGCTTTCGTCGTACTCGTCAGAGTATTGATTTTCGTCATCGTCGTTCAAGCCATTGAAAATGTAACCTCCTTCATCGTCGTCTTCAACGAAATTTTCATCGTCATAAACGGCGTTATAATCAGCCTCGTTTACTTCTTCGTAAATGTCTTCGTCAGTCTGCAATCATGTAGAGGAAAAGAAAAAAGACATGAGTTTATATATACTTTTTCAACAAAGGTCATTGTAGTAAAGGCACAAAAAAATATCTAAGAGGTACATACGAGCTGTCGCTTTCCTGCCTTCTTTTGAGTGAGTTTTGCCAGTTTGGCCCTTCGTGCGTCTCTGTCCATCCTGAATGAATGGAAAAAACCGTGTCGGGAATGAGGTTAAAGGCAGAAGAGTACGCGCTTTTTTCCTTTTGTTAACTGTGCACTCAGAGGAAAAAAGAAAAATCTCAGGCACGCGTTTCAGTCACAAACACGCGAGCGTGTTTTTTGGCGTGCCGCAAAGCTTCCCAAAGCAAGCGTTCATTAAGGTTGTCTGCAACGGGCTTTTCTATATATCTCCCCACCTCTTTCTCTCTGTGTGTGTGTCCCCGTTATGTGTGGCATATTGTTTTCACTGACAACAGCACAACAACAAGTCGACCCGGAATTATGGCAAACGTTGACAGAAATCAACACCAAACGAGGTCGGTATCTTTCGACTCAGTCTCCAATTTGGAGATTGATCTTCTCGTCTTCTCCGATCTCTAATAATCAAGGAAAATTAAACTTATACAGGACCTGATTCGCAACAGACTCGAACCATCTCAGTTGGAGACCACTTTTTACAGTTTTACTCAACCGTGCTACACTTACGAGGTCGTGATAATGTACCGCAGCCTGTATGCGAAAACGGCAATATTCTCTGCTGGAACGGCGAAATTTTTGATGGATTATCTGTAAGCTTATTTTTTCAAACTATGCAAATTCAAATATAATCCTTTGACGATACTGAAGTGATACTGGAAAAATAATGGTGTGGATGATGTAGATTGCATTAGGCGAAAATGATACTGCAGCACTTATGCAGCATTTGACGCGAGTCGATACAAAGAATTCTACAGCATTTCTCAAAGTCATTTCGCGGATAGAGGGTCCGTTTGCCTTTGTATTTTGGCAGGTACAGTTTGATTGGATGGAAAGAAGGAAGCAGGCAGCGAAAAGTGACTGAAAATCGACTGCGTATCAGGAAGAAAGCAAACGGCTCTGGTTTGGGCGTGACTGTTTGGGACGTCGATCCCTTTTATGGTCTCGAAACGAGAACTCGCTGGTGATTAGTTCTGCTGCACAGCCTAATGATAAGGTAGAATGGCAAGAAGTACCTGCAAACGGGATCTATAGTGTACAGTTAGGAAAGGAGGACGAACCCGAAACGTTAAAACCGGTCTTTACGATAAACCAAAGTCCTGTACTGTTGTATCCATGGCTACAACAAGAAGAAAACCCACGTTTGGTATGTTTCCGACCTGAACGGACAATGCTGTATAAAACGCTAACGCAATGTATTTTCACGCGAATACTCATATAATAGGCATTGCCATTTCCTCGGCTTAACCGAGGTATACCCGCCTTGGGCACAGAAACAATAGACAGCAACAACGAGTTGCCACCACCAGACGAAACGATGCAAACAGCAGTCCGCGACTTTACCAATGTCCTCGATGACGCTGTCAAGCGGCGTGTCGCAGATATACCTTTTATAGAGTAAGGGTCACGGGTGGTGCGCACGGCAGTTGTGTGGATAGGATTTGGAGTCGAGAATTCAAGGTAGAAAAGGAAAATAAGAAAACAAAAAACGCCACTAAAGAGTCACATAAACAATGTTAGCTCGGTTCATTCCCGGCCACGGGTGGCTGTTTTGTTTTCAGGCGGACTCGACTGCATTTGTCTCGCTGCGCTGGCGCATCGACATTTGCCGGTGTCCGAACCTATTGACTTACTAAACGTTGCGTTTGAGAATCCTCGATCACAGAACGCAAAGCAGCAGAAAAAAGCCAGCGGCGATGGTGGTACTACAAACACTGCTACTGCTACTGTTTATAATACTCCTGATCGTGTCACAGGACGCGCCAGCGTGGAAGAGCTGAGGTAATGTTTATATCGGTTACTTGTTTGTTTATACTATACAAGAATTCCGAAAAATTGAACTTTTTATTGTCGCGTGGGGATGGGTGCGTTATCTATTCAGAAAGATAGCTCCTGAAAGAACATGGCATTTTGTCGAAATCAACGTTCCTTATTCAGAGGCGATGACGTACCGCGAACATATCATTAATCTGATGCATCCTCTTGATACAGTCATGGATCTGGTAAGTTAAATACATGGTATTCGCTGACAATTTAAAGGCGACTTGAAGTTCATGCTAATAGCGATTAATACAGAGCATTGCCATGGCTCTTTGGTTTGCGTCGCGCGGTAAAGGGACGATCGATATTGATGGTGCATATGAGCCTTATGAAAGCCATGCGCGCGTGCTGATCTCAGGACTGGGCGCTGACGAGCAATTGGGGGGATACTCGCGGCATAGAGAAGCGTTTCGCCATGGCGGATGGGAACGATTGATTTCAGAAGTATGTGTTGTCACTGTTGTCTCCTCGTGAACATTGCTTGTTTTTGCACGTGTATGTATTTAAAAGTCCATTTGAACAATTTCTGTAGTCGCAGCTTGACGTAGATCGGATATCATTTAGAAATTTGGGTAAGCTCACAAGAGAAAAGGCTAGAAATGTTACTTATTCATGCTTTTAATAGGTCGCGATGATCGGATTATATCGGATCATGGAAAGGAGGCCCGCTTTCCCTATCTCAGCACAAGCGTGGTCAACCATCTATGCCGGCTGCCTATTGATATCAAGATGGATATGCGGTACGGGCGAGGCATTGGTGAAAAGCTCTTGCTACGACAAGTTGGTCATTGTCTTGGACTCGTGAATGCATGTCGGAACTGGAAACGGGCGATCCAGTTTGGAGCAAAAACGGCCAAAATGACGGGCGAAACGCGCGCAGAGAAGGGCCAGCATAGACTTACCACGAAATAGGTGTTTGCCACTCCAAATAATAGATCCTTTGTTAAAATGTGTACTACTTTGCGCCTGATGACGACTGATCACGCAACATTTCCGTTCTGGCGCTACTAGCCTCCCCACAGTCAAAGAAGTGTCGCCGTCATGTTGGCAACAGGGCCAAATTCTGTTATTACCATGGCTACTACTACAACGTAAAATTATACTCTCTCTCTCTCTTTCTCTCTCTCCTTCATATTTTTTCTGCATGTCTCACATCTTCGAGACATTGAGCGCGTTACACCCGATAAATATGCTTTGGCCTTCCGGTGATGCTGTTTTTCTGGACAATAGTATTTGTTGTTTTCTCTCGTTTTCCGCTGTAGAACAATCATCAGTTTTTATTTATTCTTATAACGGAGTGAACTAACGCGTTTCAGATCTGCATTAGCATCAACAGTTGTAATCAATCTCCTCTGTAAAGAAAAAGACAGAACGAGGGAAGGGGCCAAAGGACGCATGCAAAGGTGATACAGTAGAAGGCGCAACTCACCTCCTGGGTGACGCTATCCGCATCAAATATTTGTGTAGCCCTGTCGTGCAACATGTAAATTGGCTTTCCTTCTCCCCCACCCTCTAAAACCGCCAAAATCCCAAGCACCGCCACAGAGATTTTCTCGGTCTTTTATTAACCACTCTTTCTCACAATGTCATCTCGATCACCTTCAAGTAAACAACGCAACATGAATTACCACACAATGCTGGCTTCGACATTGTCCACATCGCCGGGCTCTTTCTACACTCCCAACGACACGCCTGACCTGAGGCCACAGCATGACCAAGACGGCCTGCTTTCACGTGTAGAAAGCACAGACCTGCCACAGCAACAGCTTCGTTACGACGAAAGCAGAATTACAGCTCGCACCAACTCTAGCGATACGTTAAACATACAGCAACAGCAGCAGCAGCAGCAGCAACAACAACAGCACTATTCACATCGATGCTCATGTTCAAGGCAGGTTACGTTCCAAAACACCAAAAACAACGAGACAGAAGATGAGGATGATAGTAACGGCGAACAACAACCGCTATTGAGCGGACGAGACAATGATAATGCGAGAAGAACGGCACGACCAAGCTGGCTTGAGATTATCAGCGATGGCTATAGCAACGTTTCAGCCTCGCTGTATCTGGAGAACACCGGTGCCGTTGCTAGGGACCATTTAGGTGAGATTCTCTATTCTTCTTTGTTTTAAATAAAAGTTAAATTATGCCTTTTGTCTTAATATGGGAAAAAAACATAGCGAATGAACGAACATATCTTGCCTGGGTACGCACAAGTCTATCGACGATTTCGGTTGGTGTAGGCATCACCCAGCTCTTTCGGCTCGACCGAGCAGTCGAACACGACCCACATCTGCAGACGTGGGGACGGCCGGTGGGCTTGATGTTCATTGGCATGGCCATGCTGTTCCTCTGTTTTGCATTTATCCGTTATTTCCATTCACAAAACACCATGACCAAAGGCTACTTTCCCGCCTCTCGCGGAATCATCCTTTCCACGTCTGCAATCACCTTTTTATCCATGGTTGCATTGCTGCTCGCTGTATTCTTCAAACGATAACTTCACTCCACTCCACTTGATACCCTTTCCTCTTTTATTCTTTTCTTGAACTTTTGCTCGCCTCAAGGCCTATGTAGGCACAATCATCCAAATATAGAAATTTATAAGATCATTGGTGCCGGCTGTCGATCAGCAATAAACGGCCGTCAATGATAATAATGACCACGGGCTTTCAAAAGAAAAAATCGCTCGCCATTAATTTTCTCCGAGTTTCTTTTTGTAAAATGCATGAGTGTGCTGGATGTGGTGTGGAAGACAAAAGAAAGAGATGATTCACAGTGTGTACTTTTTCATGATGCATACAGCTTCTATACATTCACTTGTTTGCAAATAATGACTTTTAGGTAGTTGTCGCCAGCGCTGAAAGGGGAAATTAGAAGATATAAAAGACCTAACCAACGTATCTTCCGAAACCACTACGGCCGGATCATGCAGCAATAATGCGTCTTGTTTATTGTTTCAGTCTAATACACGTCGGGGATTGGTAGAGTGCAGAAAGACGATTACAGTACGTGGGTTATTGGTTAGTTGCGAATTAGAGTTAGTTATTAACTTGTTCGTAGTTGTACACTGAACGAATTTGATAATATGTGTATGAGTAGTTCCCAGTTTTCAGTATGGCAACATACAACTCATAGCCTTGTAGGTAAATTGAATAATGATAAACGTTAAACACAACAGGAGTATAAGGTTTACAAGAATTGCTCATTTGCATATAAAGTATGAACTTCTACCAGAATGGGAACAGACCCGGTATACAGCGCTCCCTTTCTATATGTCATTGTTGAAATAGGTACAGTACTTGTTTTTGCTGTATCATCAGTGTTATATACTATCATTGTCTGCAAGGAACGGTCCCATTCGTTTGTCAAATATGTCTCGGAAAAGAACATTTTTTGGTCACAGATCGGTTTTGCCACTTTATCCGAGAAAGGGTGTTACAACGCTGATGTACTACTTTTGACACGAATGATCGGCTCAATATGTAGTAAGGGACAGCAGAATTTTAAAAGGACTGATGTAGGATGCCAAGAAGCTACGGGTAATAGCACGGAAAAATATTCGTATCATCCAATTGAGGTCATACGTAAGCCTACATGGTTTCATAGATTTTCAGAAATTAAGTGTGCAAATCACGCAACAAGGTGGCATCAGTGATCAATTTTTAATACTGCCTAAGTGTTGTATACATACCAACATACAAGCGCCCTATAATGCTTTCTCCATCATGAGCTACAGATTGCGATTTACAAAAAGTCAAGACACTATTCAAACAATGTAGCTGATGCCTCTGAAAATATTTCGTAAATAATTTCATGGTTATAAAGGACTTACTTCCGTTGTCGACCATTTATGTATCATTATATATTATAGGTCTTTTCCTTTTTTCTTAAACTTTTTTGTAAGTTTTGATTCGTCGTTCACCGGCTTGTGTCTCCAATACTACGGATGTGCCATGCACTTGAGAAAGTACTACTCTGTGCGTGTACTAGCGTTACCTATTCAAGGCCAAGAACCAAGTACGTTCAAGCAAAGTAATATGGCTCACATGCTGCTAGACCGATATTCATGCATGCTTTTGTGATAAATCTCCAAAAAGTGGAAATCCAGTAGATCAAATCATTGTCATTGAGTCGTAATAGAATTCCTTACATCTTTCAACTTAGATGGGACTTCAACAACAGTACTATTGTGTGGCTAGCACTCGAGCAAATGAATACAATGGTCTCTATAATAGCCCTATGCAACCAGAATTGAAGTAATCTAAGATGCTTACGCATGGATTGGCTACCATACCCCAACATCCAACATATAATTTTGCCTTATTGGCGTGTGCGCTTTTGAGGACTATTATTAACTTAGCTTTTCAGCTCCTCCTTCAGCGCTTGCTATCGAGAAGGGAAACTTGAAGACCCGTACATAAGATTTAATAGTTCACTGAACACTCATTAGACCGTGTCTTTTTTTTATTAACTCGTGTATCATTGTGAAGATGCGATTAATTCATTGCTAGGACACGTTGCGTTATTAATTTACACTTTCTGCAAACGGGTAATGTGCTTGATTTTTAGATCTGTATCAGTTTACTACGAATGAGCAAGGTTTTTTTATATCAAATAATTTCTCATTGATAACATCTCATTGTCATTCCTGAATGAGTGAGTGTACTCCACTCTCCATTGTAGTAATTCTTCATATACCTCCAGTAATGCCTTTCTTTTTCGCAAAGAAGCCAACAGTGCCATACAAAGGCTACAAAGATAAAGTTAAAAGTGTTGGTAGGAATTATCGAGTATTGTAAGTATATCATGCAAACGGCCGAGTTGTGAAACCGCTGGATTGATGCTCAACAACAAGAGAAGCTAATAAGTGGGGGTAAAGGCAAGACTGTAGTAAAGTGGGGCTGTGCCGATCATCTTACTACAGCAAAATAAAACGAAGCTGCTGGTTGGTTAAATTAACTTTATTATACGCATATCTAGCAAATCTAGCAACGGGATGATGTTTTATTCCAACAAAACATAAAAAAACTCTTTTATATTCTAGCTATTAAGACGGTGATATCAATTCATCCGACTAGCAGATAAACTATGTGATAGACGCTGGATCAAGGACGTATCGAAGCTTTTCCTAAAGTCGCTATGTTAATTGGGCATATCTCTGAAACCGGTGTTAGCTGTTGTAATAATGGCTGATGAGGTGGTTCATTGTCCTGTTCACGTAAGGTGAATCATCTGAGTGAGAGGCTCTATTCAGTAGTGTTTAGCCGGAATACCGTAGTATTATTCATATGTGTGTGCTATAATGTTTAACTGAATGTCTTATTAATTGATATCTTGAGCACTGTATTAATGTGGTTCACTACACAATCAACTGGGTTCCTTGCTTCATTTGCTCAAAGTCCCTCTACTAAGAGGCTTGAGTGGAACAAAGCTGTTCAGAAAGCAAGGCGTTGCTGCTTGAGCAAAATTAATAAAGTGGGGATGATATGAATTGATGAATGAAGATCACCACCCTCCCTCCCCAGCGTCGACATCGGACCAAAAAAAATGTCGTAGTGCAATACTCGATTATTTTAACAACCATAGATACTTCTTTTACTGCGGTCGTCAAGTCGTCCCTGACGTAATGCGCAGCCACTTCCTCGTGTACTGCCTTGCTATGCAACAGCAGTCATCAACGTTATGCGCAGCATTACTTTGCATATATTCAGTTGTAAGGCGTGGACAGGAACAGGACAAGACAAGAAGGAAACCTGGAGGTAGGAGACCAGATGACGAGGGAAGAAATTAGGGACTACAAGATAACTGACTGATGTATTTTTATTTGAAGACTAAGGTATTTATATGCTTATTTTTTACCAAGGAATTTAATGATGTGAACAAACGGAAAGATTGGTATTAAGGTTGTTAATTGACTAGGATGATGATGATGGATGATATTGATACTAAGGGAATTAATATGTGTTCATCGAGGTTAAGGATGATCACTTAATGAGGTCGAGGAATGTTCATAGCATTAGTTTTGAAAAACAGTATAAATATGGGTCATCTTTATTGAATAAAATATCATCTATCTATGTGGTAATTCCTTTGTGGATCATCCTTACTCTCTGTGATATTACTCTACAAAATGACAACAAAAATTGGCGTAATTTATATAGATAGAAACCACAGGAGTAGACCACACAGAGAGAACCACAAAGTAGGAGAAGACCACGAAGAGAAGTAAGACCACGAAGAGTAATACCGATAGGTACTACAAAGATAATACGATGGTAGCTAGATACCTTCTATTGTGATTGTTGATCCAAGGTATTTATACCCTTTGGTCAACTTATAAGAAGCAATAAAATATACAATATCAACATTACTAATATGGTTACAAATCTGATGAAGGTTGATGAATAATCGTGGAAGGAGTAAAAAAGGGGATTGGTGCTTTGAATGTTTTAGAGAAGTATTATCGCGATTGGTGTGGTAACTTCTTGTAAGCACAAAGGATAAAAGAGGAACACGGACAATACACACGATTGGTCCGTGGATCTCATTGGTTCATGTTTCGGGCCGAGAAATATGCTGCGACAAAATAAAAAAATATACTCGACAATGCTCACATATGTGAGACAAACGAGGGGGTCGACCGGGATTTGAACCCGGGGCCTCTCCGACCCAAACGGAGAATGATAACCACTACACCATCAACCCACTCTTGTTCCGCTATTCATCACTTTTTGAGTAGTTTTCAGAGTTTACGCAAAACTGTTAGAAAAAACACCAAAAAACTCTTCAAAAATTCAACAAAAAACCCCCACTCCTTCTCGTAAACGCCGCGACCATCCTACCATGGACACCAGCAGCACTACGAAGAAATTCCAGTTCAATCGCGACGGCATTGAGCACCATTTCGCTGATTCCACTTCTGAATCAGCAAATGCACCATTCACCACCACCATCCCGACCAACATCGACTTTGGGATCAGCACCGCCCCATCCGCCACCACATCCGCATCCATCCATCCATCATCCACCGATTCCGACCTTCGCGCTGTGATTGCCAACCTCAACAGCACTATTGCTGGCTTGAGAGACGATTTGCAGGGCTTACGCGCAGACAATGCTAGCCTACGCAAGCAGTTGTTTGCCGCCCTCGGAATTCAACCGCCGACCATGCGCACAGACCACCAAACCACCACCACTACCAGCACCACCAACAACGACGACTCGACGACCGCCGATTCGCTCATGGCATCGCACCATGCACCGAAATCGGTGAAATCGCCTGCATCTGCCGCCACCACTAAGCTCACCAAGTCGCACGCTGCCAAAGGCAAAACGTCCACGGCAGCCAAGACCACCCACCACCCCAATAACAACAGCAACAACAACAACAACAACAACAAAAAACCTTCTTCCTGGGCAGCTGTAGCTGCTAAAAACACCCCACCAAAAGGGAAGAAGCGTCCCACCAACACCGCCACCACCAAGTCCCTCACTGTCCGTGCCCTCCAAGAAAGCACAGGCCCATCGCAGTTCGACTTTGTGTACGTTCCTTGCCGCCACCACCTTCGCTACCATGATATCCGCAAGTTTATCAGCAGCCTGAAGATCCAGCAATCTCGTGTGCTGGATATTTACTTCCCAGCAAGAGGCACAGTTGCTCTCCTTGTCCACCACGACTTTAAGGACGAGTTAATTCGTTGCCTCAACGCCGAAAAAGTTACCCCCCGCACCACTTTCAACCAACTCGACGCATCCGTCATTGGCGATGCCAAGTACGCCAACGACAGTCAAGAAGCCCGCCTTGCCCTCGCTCAGCAACTATTTGCTGAGAGGATCAAACGCACTTGCCTTCGCCTTCCACGAAAAATAGGCATCAGCATCGCTCGTTTCTTTGCTTCTCCTGCCGCTGGTGCCTTGCAACTCGATAGTACCTGGTGGTCAGCATTTCTTGCCGAGTACAACCCACCAACACAACAACCAAGCACACCACCTGCACCAACACCAACCACCACTAACAACGCCACCGCCACAACAACCGACGACGTCGAAATGGGTGAAGATACGCCCAACGACAATGACGACTCCCCCCACAGCAGCAAACAGCAACATCAATGAGTAGTGATCGTTTAACGATTGCTACTCTCAACGTCCGAAACATACGAACTAATTTGGTAGGGGTTATAGACGCTTGTTTGGATGCAAATATTGATATTATTTTTCTCTGCGAAACTTACTTACGCCATGGCCGTTTACGCTGTCAATGGCAACAATTTTATAACTATGCACAACTCACGGAGGGCACCAACACCTTCAACCGCTTTGGCCTCTCCTTTCTCATCCGACCCGATTTCCCCTACGAGGTTCATCCCCTTTCCATCCGCAACGGTGAGGTACTGTCACTGAAAGTTGGCCCTTATACTTTGCATGGTGTATACCTACCACCAAAGCTTGATGCTGCAGTGGCTGCCGAGAGGTATACTTCCTTGTCAGTGGATCCATACACAATCATTCTTGGAGACTTGAATACGCGGTTAGGGAGTACCACGGGTGATGCCAGAGTCACTCCCGATCGTCACCATGCACTGTCTACCTGGATAAGCACAAAAGACTTAACCTTGTGGAATGCTGAGTTAGCCAACGGAGAAGCTACTTTTTCTGTGCTACGCGGCAATCGTCTATGCGAAAGCATCATTGATTATTTCATATCGATGAGAGACAACATCCATGATCCAGCTATGCGCATTCATACAGGCCTAGGCTTGTCGGATCACCACTTGTGTGAGCTGTCATTTGTGCCCGTGAATATGTCACGGCTCCCGGCCGCCACGGCCCCTCGACGCACTTGGCGACTTCAAAGGTTGAAAAAACCTGAAGTACTCGAACGCTATGCTGACAGGTTTACAGAGTCTACAGGTGCTCTTTTGGGAGATATCCGTTCTACACTGGAAACCGACGATTTGCATCCGAGCGCTGAAGTGTTGGAGGCATTTGTCGATCGGTTGAACACAGCTGTATACGATGCCTTGGATAATACTGTCGGGCGCAGTTGTCCTCGTACCGACTCCCACAAGTGGTTTTGGAACGACACACTCCAGCAACTAGCCGACCGTCGTCAAACGTTGCATAAACGCTGGCTTCGATTGCGCAATGACATTGAACGCATTACAGCCCACAGTGACTATATTGCTGCGTGTACTGCTTTTCGCAAAGCGGTAAGGGCTGCTCGGAAGCAGAACTGGAATGACTTTTGTCAAAAGCTACAAGCTGACCCAACCGAAATGACTGCTGTTGTTAAACGAATGCGCCTGCGTAATCGAAGCAACGTCACACTTTCATCGCCTCAGGGACCACAAGCTGCTGCTGATAACATGGCTGCTCACCTCGAGCGTGTGTTTGGTGGCTCTGTGTCACCTCGGCTTTCACCCGGAAGCAATTTCGACCGAGAGCAGAGGACCTGCTGGCACCGGGCAGACATTGAGCTTGCTATTGCGGCCTTGCCAAACCGTAAAGCACCAGGTTGTGATCATATTAAAGCTGAAATGCTCAAGCCCATTGCATCAAACATCACCCCACTCTTGGATGGACTCTTTACCCTCTGCTGGCGCTGGTCATGGACTCCTATCTCGTGGCGTACCGCACAAGTTGTCCCCATCTATAAGAACAAAGGTTCTGCTGACGATCCTTCCAAGTATCGACCCATCAGCTTAACCTCGGTCTACCGCAAGCTCCTTGAACGATGTGTCATGTCCACCCTTCTCCAGACTATGCCAACCCTCGACATCGCACAAGGTGGCTTTCGTGCTCTCCGTGGTACCCTGGATCAGGCCCTTTGTCTCCAAGAACTGATGCAAGCATATAGCTTTAATGAGGGTGGTGTGCAGCGCCCTCCAATCGTCGCTTTCCTGGACATAGCAAGTGCATTTGACAGCTGTAACAGGCGCGTCATTTGGGATACGCTTCGGCCTTATGTGTCTGAACCGCTGCTCAAGCTACTGCGAAGCTTATTCGACGACGTTGTTGTTCGAGTAATCCTCTCCAACGTGGCATCCCGGGACATATATCCACGGCATGGTGTGCTTCAAGGAAGTATTTTATCTCCCATCCTTTACTCTATTTTTATCGACACTCTTCCCCGTTTACTACGGTCTGTGTCCTCTCATCCCCACCTTGTGCGTGTACCTACCCCTCCCTCTTCTCGGTCTCTCAATTTTTGCTCGAGTCGTCCTTTTTCTTTTGCCACCCCCAATGCTGCTCCGCGATCTCTGCTCGAGGACTTGCAGGCACCTTCTTATAACCCTTACCTTATCCCGGACGATCCTGCTACTGAGAACCGCTACCCCCACTCCTTCATCCCTATCAATTGTCTGATGTATGCTGATGATGTTGCCATTATCGGTGATGCTCGTGACGTACATATGATGCTTTTGGCAGCGGAACAACACTCCAACCTCCTTGGTTATCGGTGGAGCCCTACAAAGTGTGAAATTCTCAATGCCAACCCTCAAGGGGAACCGTTCACTTTATATGGTACAGAAATTCCTCGTTGCTCGTCATTCAGATACCTTGGCATACCCTTCTCTTCTCTCGGGTTGGATCGCGATATGCTCGTGGCACAGTCGAAGACCAAAGCTCTCTCAGTCATGAGATTGCTTCGGGATAGTGGCGTCCACATGTATGGTTTTGGGCTTACCTCTTCCCTCCGTGCCTACAAGATCTTTGTTCGTCCAATTATCGAGTACGGCCTTGCTATTACTTTTCTTTCGGCTCAACAAACTGATGTGATAGAACAAATTCAAAAGCAATGCTTGCGAATGTGTATTTGTCGCAACCCAGTTGAAAAAGCCATCGGCACTGTCACCCTTTCTTACCTTTCTGCCCTGCCCGACATGCGTACTCGCTATCGTATTTTACAAACTAAATTTTCTTTACGCGCACAAACACTTCCTCGAAGCACCCTCGTAGTCTGTGTTGTCCCGCACATTTTGATTTCGCAGAATGAAGCCCGTTGGCCAGCCCTTCGGCGCAATGTAATCTGGAAATCCGTCCAACAACTCATGAGCCGGCCTAACTCGCCACGGAAGCCTCTCAAAGAAGCTATCCGCGCTCATATGCAAGCTGAAATTGATAAACTTGTAAGGCATCCTGCCAAATACATAACCATCAAACGAGGCTTGCGCCAACCTGTATGGGATCCAACTCTCTTGTTGCCGTGCACCAAAAAAGAACGACACCGGCTGGTCAAGTGGCGTCTTGCTTGGCTGCCTCCAACACCGTCAGTACCTTGCCAATGTGGCTCTCCTAAAGCAAATCGTGATCACCTTACTTCTTGTCCTCTTCTCTCTTCTGAATTCCGCTCCTTCCGCTGGTCTCTCTCCTCTCTCACACCCGACCCCCCTACTAATGCTGATGCCATTGATGTCGCATTAAACTTATTGCCGCGCAAAGTCACCGCCAAGCTCGGTAAATGGCACCGACTATGGCCGGCACTTCTCTCTCTCCTCCGCCGCATTGATGAAATAACATCCGACACACCTTTTGACGATGAACCTCCTGCAGGCTCACTTCTTCTTGAGGCTTCGCAGAGTCTCGATTCCCCTCCTTCTTCCTCCTCCTCCTCCCCTACTTGATGTATCTCGCTCTTTGTATCCACATATCAATATTTGCATCCGGCCCTTGCCAATTGGTCTCGTACTAACTCTCTACTCTCTCTCTTTTTTTATCTTTTTTTTTCTCTCTCTCACCCCAATTCGGAGTTTTTTACCCCACATTTTCATGCTCTCCAAATTTTCTCCTTATCTCCCTACTTCTTTAACTTCGCTCTCATATTCGTCTTGATCTTACTTCCTGTCTCCCTCACCGCTCTCTTTATACTCCCTTAGTTTTTTCTCTTATTGGTAGCAGAGACACTACTGTATAGGTTTTTTTTATCTTATTATTTTTGTATAAGCTGTTCGCTATCTCACTCTCACCCATACTACGAGCGCATCATGAATGCTAAACTTCAGTGACGATGCAAGGCTCTTAATAAAACTTTTGAACTATACCATCAACCCAAGTTATACCTGCTATCTTGTTACTTTGCCTAAGGCTGCCATCTATGGAGGCACTCCTCCTCCTCTCCTCCTCCTCCTCCTCCTCACGACAGGAAAAGTAGTATCTAAGATGGTATAAGAATAGTGTATACTGCATAAAGTAGGCAAGAATCAGGTAGTGAAAAGTAGGGGTTGCAATTAGATGGGTCAGGTCGTGTCAAGGGTCTGACCCGTTGACCCATAGGTCAAGAAAACTCTGACCCGACCTGACCCGTTCAACCCGATGGGTCAAAACTTGGGTTGACGGGTCACTACTGATTTTGATTTAGGGACAAAGGAGGTGCCAATCAACCTGAGCTTGAGCACTAGAAGTGCAAAACTACATGTATACACAGCTCTCTAAGATGATGGCACGCAAATTCCTAGCAGTGCTAGCAATATCTACATTTTGTGTGATTATTCTTAAAGGTAAAGGGGTTTGTGCCATAAGAAAAGAAATCGTTTACGCTCACATGCATTAAAGAAAGCATAATGGCTAAAGTGTGGTTAAAAATCGACTTCCTTTAAATGCCCCTAATCCTTTTCCCTTTTCTTTTCATTTCTTCCTTCTTCTTTCATTTTTCTTTTCTTAATTCCTTCTACGTCTTTTGTCAAATCTCGTCTCTCACTGCCACTCTCTATTATCTATTCTCATTGTACTATTGCTACTTCTTTACTACTATTACATATATTGCTTATAGCTTACTTATCTTACACTTTTGAATATAAAATATGATCCCACAATGAAAAAGAATATAAGTACGTTTTATGTTACAGTTCTATAGCAGACATTTTGACAACTACATCTTTAATATAATGATCCTTCCCAACAAGAAGATTGACTACTTGAATACAAGTATCTCATAGATATCATATGTATACACGGGTTACAACGGGTCAACAGGTCGAGTCAATGGTTAGACGGGTTGACCCATGGGTCAGAAAAGCATCAACCTGACCTATTGACCTGTCCTCAACCCACGGGTCGGTTTTGACCCGTGGGTCAGATTGCGACCCCTACCATAAGGAAACTTTGAACAATGGTGGTTTTTAGCTACACTGCTTTTGTATGTTTTACATAACCGTATTTATCATTTTCATTAACAGCTGGACTACAATGTACCATTTTCTTGATCAGTAGTGTTAACCTTACTTTACAAACGGCTATTGTATAATCCAGCTCAATACCGATACTGTCACATAACACATTATTTTTAAACATTTTCAGTAAGCGATTTTCACTTGCAGGGGACTAGCGTCTATAATGATTGGATGGCTTTCTTGCAGGTGTCTATGGTAGGATAGTCGCGGCGTTTATAAGAAGGAGTGGGGGTTTTTTGTTGAATTTTTGAAGAGTTTTTTGGTGTTTTTTCTAACAGTTTTGCATAAACTTCGAAAACTACTCAAAAAGTGATGAATAGCGGAACTGACACGTGTGGTGTTTGGAAAAGGACAAAAGGTAGTATATAAAAAGGGAAGAAGAAGAGGTAGAAAGGGTTTAGAAGAATAAGGTTGATATGCGGTAAAATACAAATAGGGGTTGATGGTGTAGTTCAAAAGTTTTATTAAGAGCCTTGCATCGTCGCTGAAGTTTAGCATTCATGATGCGCTCGTAGTACGGGTGAGATAGCGAACAGCTTATACAAAAATAAAAAGATAAAAAAAAACCTATACAGTAGTGTCTCTGCTACCAACAAGAGAAAAAACTAAGGGAGTATAAAGAGAGCGGTGAGGGAGACAGGAAGTAAGATCAAGACGAATATGAGAGCGAAGTTAAAGAAGTAGGGAGATAAGGAGAAAATTTGGAGAGCATGAAAATGTGGGGTAAAAAACTCCGAATTGGGGTGAGAGAGAAGAACAAAGATAAAAAAAAGAGAGAGAGTAGAGAGTTAGTACGAAACCAATTGGCAAGGGCCGGATGCAAATATTGATATGTGTATACAAAGAGCGAGATACATCAAGTAGGGGAGGGGGAGGAGGAAGAAGGAGGGGGATCGAGACTCTGCGAAGCCTCAAGAAGAAGTGAGCCTGCAGGAGGTTCATCGTCAAAAGGTGTGTCGGATGTTATTTCATCAATGCGGCGGAGGAGAGAGAGAAGTGCCGGCCATAGTCGGTGCCATTTACCGAGCTTGGCGGTGACTTTGCGCGGCAATAAGTTTAATGCGACATCAATGGCATCAGCATTAGTAGGGGGGTCGGGTGTGAGAGAGGAGAGAGACCAGCGGAAGGAGCGGAATTCAGAAGAGAGAAGAGGACAAGAAGTAAGGTGATCACGATTTGCTTTAGGAGAGCCACATTGGCAAGGTACTGACGGTGTTGGAGGCAGCCAAGCAAGACGCCACTTGACCAGCCGGTGTCGTTCTTTTTTGGTGCACGGCAACAAGAGAGTTGGATCCCATACAGGTTGGCGCAAGCCTCGTTTGATGGTTATGTATTTGGCAGGATGCCTTACAAGTTTATCAATTTCAGCTTGCATATGAGCGCGGATAGCTTCTTTGAGAGGCTTCTGTGGCGAGTTAGGCCGGCTCATGAGTTGTTGGACGGATTTCCAGATTACATTGCGCCGAAGGGCTGGCCAACGGGCTTCATTCTGCGAAATCAAAATGTGCGGGACAACACAGACTACGAGGGTGCTTCGAGGAAGTGTTTGTGCGCGTAAAGAAAATTTAGTTTGTAAAATACAATAGCGAGTACGCATGTCGGGCAGGGCAGAAAGGTAAGAAAGGGTGACAGTGCCGATGGCTTTTTCAACTGGGTTGCGACAAATACACATTCGCAAGCATTGCTTTTGAATTTGTTCTATCACATCAGTTTGTTGAGCCGAAAGAAAAGTAATAGCAAGGCCGTACTCGATAATTGGACGAACAAAGATCTTGTAGGCAGGGTTGATGGTGTAGTGGTTATCATTCTCCGTTTGGGTCGGAGAGGCCCCGGGTTCAAATCCCGGTCGACCCCCTCGTTTGTCTCACATATGTGAGCATTGTCGAGTATATTTTTTTATTTTGTCGCAGCATATTTCTCGGCCCGAAACATGAACCAATGAGATCCACGGACCAATCGTGTGTATTGTCCGTGTTCCTCTTTTATCCTTTGTGCTTACAAGAAGTTACCACACCAATCGCGATAATACTTCTCTAAAACATTCAAAGCACCAATCCCCTTTTTTACTCCTTCCACGATTATTCATCAACCTTCATCAGATTTGTAACCATATTAGTAATGTTGATATTGTATATTTTATTGCTTCTTATAAGTTGACCAAAGGGTATAAATACCTTGGATCAACAATCACAATAGAAGGTATCTAGCTACCATCGTATTATCTTTGTGGTTACCTATCGGTATTACTCTTCATGGTCTTACTTCTCTTCGTGGTCTTCTCCTACTTTGTGGTTCTCTCTGTGTGGTCTACTCTTGTGGTTTCTATCTATATAAATTACGCCAATTTTTGTCGTCATTTTGTAGAGTAATATCACAGAGAGTAAGGATGACCCACAAAGGAATTACCACATAGATAGATGATATTGTATTCAATAAAGATGACCCATATTTATACTGTTTTTCAAAACTAATGCTATGAACATTCCTCGACCTCATTAAGTGATCATCCTTAACCTCGATGAACACATATTAATTCCCTAAGTATCAATATCATCCATCATCATCATCCTAGTCAATTAACAACCTTAATACCAATCTTTCTGTTTGTTCACATCATTAAATTCCTTGGTAAAAAATAAGCATATAAATACCTTAGTCTTCAAATAAAAATACATCAGTCAGTTATCTTGTAGTCCCTAATTTCTTCCCTCGTCATCTGGTCTCCTACCTCCAGGTTTCCTTCTTGTCTTGTCCTATTCCTGTCCACGCCTTACAACTGAGTATATGCAAAGTAATGCTGCGCATAACGTTGATGACTGCTGTTGCATAGCAAGGCAGTACACGAGGAAGTGGCTGCGCATTACGTCAGGGACGACTTGACGACCGCAGTAAAAGAAGTATCTATGGTTGTTAAAATAATCGAGTATTGCACTACGACATTTTTTTTGGTCCGATGTCGACGCTGGGGAGGGAGGGTGGTGATCTTCATTCATCAATTCATATCATCCCCACTTTATTAATTTTGCTCAAGCAGCAACGCCTTGCTTTCTGAACAGCTTTGTTCCACTCAAGCCTCTTAGTAGAGGGACTTTGAGCAAATGAAGCAAGGAACCCAGTTGATTGTGTAGTGAACCACATTAATACAGTGCTCAAGATATCAATTAATAAGACATTCAGTTAAACATTATAGCACACACATATGAATAATACTACGGTATTCCGGCTAAACACTACTGAATAGAGCCTCTCACTCAGATGGTTCACCTTACGTGAACAGGACAATGAACCACCTCATCAGCCATTATTACAACAGCTAACGCCGGTTTCAGAGATATGCCCAATTAACATAGCGACTTTAGGAAAAGCTTCGATACGTCCTTGATCCAGCGTCTATCACATAGTTTATCTGCTAGTTGGATGAATTGATGTCACCGTCTTAATAGCTAGAATATAAAAGAGTTTTTTTTATCTTTTGTTGGAATTAAACATCATCCCAAAGATACTGAATCTTGTCCCTTATAATTATTATTGAAGCTCCATCATCACAGAGTGGATAGTTCAAATTGTTTATACTATAAAAGGACGCACCAGGGCAAGCACTATAAACGTTAGCCAGTTGATTGAATGTTTCAAATATATTTGCTAAATTTGCTAGGTATGGCTTATAAGAAAGTTAATTTAACCAACAAGCAGCTTCGTTTTATTTTGCTGTATAAAAAAGATGATCGGCACAGCCCCACTTTACTGTAGTCCTGCCTTTACCCCAACTTATTAGCTTCTCTTGTTGTTGAGCACCAATCCAGCGCTTTCACAACTCGACCGTTTGTATGCTATACTTACAATACTCGATGATTCCTACCAACACTTTAAAGTTTATCTTTGTAGCCTTTGTATGACACTGTTGGCTTCTTTGCGAAAAAGAAAGGCATTACTGGAGGTGTATGAAGAATTACTACAGTGGAGAGTGGAGTACACTCACTCTTTTAGGAATGACAATGAGATGTTAACACAGAGAAATTATTTGATATAAAAAAACCTTGCTCAGTCGTAGTAAACTGATACAGATCTAAAAATCAAGCACATTACCCGTTTGCAGAAAGTGTAAATTTGTAATAACGCAACGTGTCCTAGCAATGAATTAATCGCATCTTCACAATGATACACGAATTAATAAAAAAAAGACACAGTTTAATGAGTGTTCAGTGAACTATTAAGTCTGATGTACGGGTCTTCAAGTTTCCCTTCTCGATAGCAAGCGCTGAAGGAGGAGCTGAAAAGCAAAGATAATAGTCCTCAAAAGCGCACACGCCAATAAAGCAAAATTATATATTGGATGTTGGGGTATGGTAGCCAATCCATGCGTCAGCATCTTAGATTGTTTCCAATTCTGGTTGCATAGGGCTATTATAGAGACCCCAATTATAGTACTTTCATGAGTGACTGCAGTAGCATCTCAGTATCGTTCTTATAGCTCTATCTAGCTGAATAGGAAGGGCATCTTTATTACGCCCTTCTGTACAAATATTTGCTCTGCTTTGATATTTCATACGTATATTCCTCATTATTATGCATGATGCTCATCATGCTTCTAGATTTTTTTCAGTGTATGAGATTGTGCAGATAGTGCGTGCCATCGTATTTCTATTGTACCCTTAAATTTTTAGCGTCACACCGCAAAGAATCTTCTCGAATTCTAGTGCCATAGAATTTTCATCCATATTTAAGAATCCACTTCATAGTCAGGCTCTGGTTATATGCAAGGAAATCAACGGCTAAAAGTATGATATTAAAGTGTCGAAAGGAGAAGTGATTTAAAGTTAAGGAAAGGCGCTGATGGTTGCTATTAGCTTGCATGAGATAGCAGCGAGAAAGACCATATAACAAACATTGGGTTCTCATACAGTTGAAAAAATTCTCGACTGTTACGAAGCGAAAGTTAAAAGCAGAGCTAAAATCCATAAATTACAAAACTAAAAAATATGAGACAGACTGCTCATGTCAGAGAGTTAAGAGCCTTGAGTTGAAATCAAGCTTAAGAGTAGAGTAAGCTTTTATATCTTGATTTAGTAAAAAGTAAAGTTTACGCAACAGATCATCCTATATATCTCAATTATTAGCTATATTATCAAATTGGCTAAAGATATTCTATTGTGGTATCGCAGAGTGACGGCTAGACTCTGGATACGACGGAAATGAAGTGTGAATAAAAGGAAGAAGGTTATTTATGACCACAAAGATGCTATTAAAGCTACTGTGATGGAAAATGGAAATTGGAAGTCAAGGATCGGGAATGTTTACTTCCGAAAAACCAATTAGGAGGTTCTTATTCTAGAGGAATGTTGAAGAAGAAAAGGATAAGATATGAACCGAACTGATAGTGAATGAAAAGAGAAAGGCTATTTATACTAATTGGCACCCTTTTGTCTCTAGCTATAGTATCATTGGGTTGCTAATGCCAATGTGATGAAAGCTCTTGATAATGCGGCAAAAGCATTTGCTAATACGGTGTAAGCATTTGCTAAGGCGGCTAGAGCACTTGCCATGAAGCATTGGACTAATCCAGTGAGGGTGCGAGGGAGATTGAATTTTGGAGAGGCAAAAATTTTGGGTGATGATGTGAAGTAAGGCTTTTATCAAAAGGCTACAATTTGGACTACACTATTATATCGACGGTAAACAACCGACAATGTCTGATTTTATAAAGGGTAGAAGCGCGAATTAAATTCTAGTCGTAGCGTAAGAAATGGCTGCTCTTATACCAGAAATCGTAGTAGTAGCTGTTCCTTTGTGAGCGGATTGCAATTTCTTTGCCGGGTCAAGAAGAAAAGTAAAATATTTTGATATTGCCGCACCGTAATATTTGAAGGATCAATCATGTATGAAACGAAGTAGAAATCAATTGACTGCTATCAGCAAGATAAGCTGAGCGATATCTTTTTGAGCTCTTAAGTACAGTCGTACATTTACTCTTCTATAAATCTTCTACTGCTACAGACCTTTCATTGTTATTAGAAGTATAATAAAGAGGGTTTATTAAGTATTCGCGTTAGCGCTGTAGGATGCAATATAATGCGATGAATTATAACGGTAATTATAGGGTATAAAATAGATTAAGGTACAGGTAGGTAGGTAGTAGGTAGAGAAAAGAAAGGAGAAGAACAAAGCATAAAGAACCATCTATTAGCTCTTAGCGCAGATCTAAGAAAAAAGGAGGAAAGGAATGGTATAATTAAGGTGCCCATTGACCGAGTTGATGGGCCAACTTGAGATTCTTCGCGTACAAAACCAGGGAGTCCTGTTCGAGCTTGACAATTTTAGCTTCCAACGTTGCTACTGTCATCCGCAAGCTTTTCTCTTCGGCTTCCCAATTAATAAGTCGCTTTTGGCACTTTTCTTCTGCTTGACGTTTCAAAGTTTCCATCCGGGAAATCGTTAGTGCATCCTCCTGTCTTCGTTTTTCAAGCACATCATTCTGACATTCTTGTTCAGCAAGCGCTCCAGCCAATTCGCGGACCTGGCGTGATACTTGGACTTTGAACGCTTCTTTCTCTTGAAAATATCGTGCTGCAGCTTGTTGTTCCCATGTCTGCCGCTCACCCTCGTAATGCTGAATGGTCGATTCTAAGTTTTGTATTTGTGCATCACGCTCTGCGACGATGGTTTGTCGACAGTCGCATTTTACTACTGTTGGTAGTGGCTGTTGTTGTCGTTGTTTTTTTGCTAGCGAGTTGGCGACTTCCAACCTGAGTTCCAGCTCTGCGATGGTTGTCTGCGTTCGTGTGAGCATGGCGCGTGCTTCGTGATAGGCTTGACGCTCCTGCTCCCTAGATTGTTCATCTGCATATCTTTCGGACGTCAATGCTGGTCTGACAGACATTAGAGTATCGAGTTGATTATGATGCTCAACTTTAAATGCTGACTGCTCCTCCACTTTTTCCGAGCTTTCTTCGTCGTTGTCGTTTTCGTCTTTGCTAGATGTTGATGGTGGCGCAGAGGAATCTGCTGGTCTCTGGGCTTGGCTGAACTGATTTTGGACTGCATTTAACTCTTGTTCCACCTGAGATCTTTCCCGCTCGCATTCCTTCAACGCTAACTCCAACTCACGAATGCGCACAAGCAGTGGCTCTTTAACAGAGTCTAATTTTTGCTGTATTTGTGGCTCCAATGCGTCAAAGGTGTTTTGCGGTTGGGGTTCCTCCAAGTCATGGGAGCGCTGGTGTTGCTTTTGGTGACGGTAGCGGGAATGATCGTCCATGATGTGTCGACACCGCTTTGACCGCACCACGCTAGAGCGACCGTTACACAAAATTGACATATTTGTGTGCCGAACCACATGGCGCTTGTCTCTTTTGAGATCGGCCCACGATTCTAGGTATGTCTGCAGCTGCTTGCAGAATGCTGACAGGGCTTCTTCTGAGTGCGCGGTTGACATTTGGAATTGATACACCATGCCAAGCAGTCGTTGGACTCGCATGCTTTCGTGATATTGCATACGGTAATGCTGCTGACGCTGATGTTGACTTGACCGGATTGATCGTCGTTTTTGTTGCTGTTGCTGCTGTTGCTGATGATAGTCGTATTGCTGCTGTTGTGGTGCATTAAATGTAGAAAAATCTTGCTCTTCTTGAATAATATCGTCGTTATTATTACTAGCTACACGTTTATGGAATAACTTGCCACTGGCAATTGGAGGCATACTGGTCCGGTGCATGCGCAGCTTTTTTGGACTCGTGGATCGTCGATGAGCAAAAAACTCGCTGTTGCGTTTGCTATTGTGCATGCTGTTGGGCCGTGAAAAAGTCGCAGACAACGCTGAAGAAAGCGACCATCGATGATTAAAGTGTGGTCCATGCTCTGTTGTCCAGCTCGTAGGTGTGTTGAGCGCAGTGTCGACTTCAGAAGAGTAGTCTGTAGCCGAGTCGTCAGCTAGTGTTGGCGCATGAGGTGGAGGTGCTGGTGGCGGCCCTCGAGTAGCGATGTCGGTCATTACTGTCGTTGAGAGGGCAGTAAAGAAAGAAAGATGAAAAAAAGAAGCGGGGAAAAAAAGAAAGCAGCACAAAAAATATTGACTGTCGTCCTAATACTGGAGAGGGCCATGTAATACTGTAGAAACGAAAATCTGAGTAATGTAACAGCGATGTACTTTTAGCGAGCGAAATGGGCCAAGTACGGCTGAAGCGTAATTATAATTTACATACTCTAATCTGCACTTTTTTTCCCGGGCCGAAATTTGCTTGGCATGGATACTCAGCTAATGCATTCTGATGCCATCTTTCCATTGTCGGTTCGTCGGTTCGTTGTCAAACTACGATAAAGGGTAACCATGCAACCTCTGTTACACAGCCGTGCCACCACGCGCAAAAAGTAGCCCCGGCATACAATCACAAGATATCACTGCTAGTATTAATGCATGTACGGCCATTTATGCTTTATTGGTGTTGTTTTTTAGGATTTATCCAGTTTTTAGTATGGAATTCCGTTGGTAAGTTTTTGGAAATAGTCATACATGACCGTTCTTTGGTTCTCAAAAGAGTCTCGAATTCGCATCATAATAAAGTTAGCCGCTACCCGTTCGGATCTGTCCAGCTGAAAGCGCACCTGCATGCGACGAAGTGTTTCTCCTTTGAAGCAGGGTAATCCTGACTCTAGCATAAGCGCGACAGTCTGGCATATCTGGTCGGCAAAAGGTCTACTGGCAAGGTACGCTTTGACCACCAATTCTGAGAATTGTTTGAATGCTTGCTCGTCACTGCCGCCACCCATGACCTTTCCACAAAATTTGTTATCGGATAGCTGATACAAAATGCATTTAGTAGCATGCATAGTTTGCTCCCTTTACCTGTATCATCTCTGTAGTGAGCTTAAACGGCGAGCTCTCAAAAGTGATACCACCAGGTGCAATGTCGAAAATGAATCCAAAGTCTACAAGAGCGTGCACAATCAAGCATATTTAACTTCCAATTCCCTCAACAGTGTAACAGCAATAGCTATAAGGTATTGTTCTTACCAATATGAAGAATATGACCTTGGTCATCCAGCATAATATTACCGTTATGCCTGTCCTTAAACTGGAGCAAATATGAAAGAACCGAATATGCGGCAAGGCTCTTAACGAAATTGGATCGAGCTTGCTGAAAGCGGACAGAATCTGGTTCACCATACTTTGCCACAAAATAATCGTACATGTTGTTCACTTTCTCTCTACCCAACTGGTCGCGAGAAATTGCATGCTTTATGACATCAATCACACCTTGACCCGGCGCAGTTGCAACGACGCGATAGGGGAATAAGTACAGATCCAAACCGACAGAATTAAAAATTGTCTTGAATACGGCAATAAGTTGCAAGGCCAGTACGTCTTGCCGACAGTCATCGCCCACTTTGAAAATAGCGCTCAGAAGAATCTCTCCTTCTTTCTTTTTGACCTTGAATGTAGCCATGAATGGCGCCTATACGTGTATTTTGGTATAGCCGTTAGTTTCACTTGTAAAATTTTAGTCAGTTGAGTCAATGTAAAAAACTTGTTGGTCCACCTTGGCGTGACTTTGTAGTGGCTTTCCTGATTTACGTTCGATGTCAACGACTTCGCCATCTGGATTGCTGGGAAGATAGACTCCCGGGTCTACTTCGATTTTACCCAATTCTTCATCCAATCGTATCTGTGGTCCAAACCCAAGTTAACTTTGCAGCTAATACCCTTGAATATACACCATCTTTACGAACCTTTTGCTTCGGCTTCTTTTCGCTCTGTCCTAACTTTATATATTCTTTGAGATACCCTGAGATGGCGGTAACTTTGTTGAAAAACGTAAACTCGCGCTCGTAGAACTCGCGATCGTCCCCAGTAAAAGAGTTGGCCAGTTGATCCACAATTCTTTCAAGTGTTGGTTTTATCGGATCGGGCTGATGACATCGAGATATAGATATTTATTACCAACTTGCGACCCGTCGATAAATGCCTCGTGGTATTTCTTTTGTGCTCTGTGTGTATACATTCTACGTACCTTTTCACATTCCTTGTCAGCATCAAGATAGTAGTTTGCTTGCATGTTCCAAATAATCTGATGTGCAAATAGCTGGGACTCTTGCGCTGCTTCCATGATATACTTTTCCACATAACCGTAATCATCGTAGCGTAAGGCTTGTACTATTTGAGGGACATAGAAGAATACCAGATCGACAGGATAATATTCAAGCGAGCGCATAGCATATTGTAAAATATGGGGATTGTCCCTAAAAGCGGGCAAAAAGTAATTTGTTGCTGTAATCGGCGGTACAGGTGCCCAGTACTGTAGATGCTAATAACGATAGTATAAGTTTCCCTTCTATGCTCAAATAATATGCTCTCTCTACTTTACCCTGAGGTCGAGTCTAGCATCTGGTTGGAGTCCATCACCAAGTAGTAGTACTAGAGCCTCGGGTATATCCACCGCATCGAGTGTGTTGTTTGCCACTAATTTATGTAGCTCCTTGTGCACGATGGGTTGGATGAACCTTTTATCGAGCTGGATAGCAAGTTTTGGCGATAGCTCCCAAGCAAAACGGATCATTTTCTTCCATACATCCTGCTCAAAGAGTAAAAGGATCAATTCTCTATTCACAGCTGCTTTTAAGGATATTTGCTTACATCATTTGTCATGCTCTTTTCAACCGTGCCAACAAAGGTCGGTGGACGACCATGACCCATGTCATTAAGCGGATTGCACCAGACCGATAAGCGCGACAGCTCGCTTTCAAGGAACAATAAAAGCAGTTTCTTCTTAGAAATATGTTGCTTAATAATGTCATCTTTGGTTTTATCTAATGAAACATGAGTATAGAAGACCGAGAGGTAAGACATTTCAATCTGCAGTTTTTTTTTAATTTTGATATTTACCGTCCACAAACTTATACAGGCCTGCTGCGATTTGAGAATTTGACGAGCGTAACGGTGAGCTCGTTAATATATGCGCTAACCGTGGCATATCCCTGTTGACAGCATTGTATACATCACTCAAGAGTTTATACTCTTGTAGTATATAATTTTTCCTGGATCCATAATGCCACCTAGTATAGAAATCATGAAGCATCGTTAAATAAGTGATGATTTTAGCAAAAGAAGGTGCAAGGACGGTCCGTTACTTTGGTGATAATGAAAACCAGCAGAATGCAGAATCGTAAACTAGGGTTCGGAACCTGTGTTCTGCCACAGCTTCCATACGAAACGACTGTAAAATTCGGAATCCTAGTAGAACTAGATAGAATCGTGGTTGTCTGGATAACGCATGCGTACTAAGTATATGTATTTATCAGAGAAGAAACATTAATTTAATTGGATGGCTGTATTTTCCGCAGGTTCCTAGTAGATTATAATTACATACCTCATCAACCGAGCATTGTGAAACGTTTCTTCAAGTAATCGGGTAAACAGACCAACAATGTACTTGTCGTGATGACATATTGCATTTAACCGACTTTGCAGAAATGAAATCCATGTGATATGTGGTGTAAAAAGCTCCTCTGCCTTTCTTTGTGTCTCTTGGCGCACAGATGGATCCGAAGGTTCATAGGTCATAAAGCTGTCAAATGGATTCTTGTAGCTTTTCTCAAAGAGACAGAAAAAATATGACACGACAGACTGAGTGAGATGACTTCATATTCAAACATGCAAATATGCTTTCACAACAAGATGAAATTTTACCTGAGATGAGGCGAAAATAAACCTTTCCGATGCCGATGAGACCAGCGCCACATGTTTAACATTTCAACCATCAATCGTTTCTCTACGTCCGGTCGTTCGACCAAAACCCAATTCCACACACTGGTCGCAATATCGATTGACTCAGGTGTAAATATCTGGGCCGGGATCCGTACAAGGTAGCTTACGAGATCGGGATGAACCTATATATTTACAATGACAAACAAAGCAAAGCCGTAAGATATTATTCTATCATGATGACATGAAGAAGAAGAGTAACAGCGACGGTTATACAGACATCCTTGAGGGAAACTATGACAGCTGCCGCTCGAAGCATAGTCCGATTGAGACGCTGAACATAGATGTATTTCTTATTCTTGACATCCTCAAACATGCGTTGGAGTATTGCTATGCCAAATAGCTCTTGATTATCGCTGAAACTGTCACTATTATCCAAGTCTGGCAATTTGTCTAAAACCGAATGTCTCATTAACAACAGAGTCCATTTATATAGTTTTTGCTGCTCTCCTACAACCATTACCTTGGTTTCGATCCAGGGCCGCTATATAGCTCGCACCGGTAATCTCACCAGTGTAATAGCGCCTAGATGTAAATCCATAGACATAATTGGAAGCGTCGTCTGGCACTACACTAGGTACCTTGGGAGCAAAGTCTTGTGGATGTTACAAGGATTGTTAGCTTTTTCTGCCCTTTGGAAAAAAGGTATTGTTTCTAGCGTTCTACTTATAAACGACTTTCTTTACGCACCTACAGTGAGTTGGTTTCTTGCCGCTGACTTTCCGATTTCTAATGCTAGAGTTCGACCCAAATGAATAGCGTCTATGTGCACTCCAGCACCGAATCGATCAAATTCTGCCAAATAATCTTGAAGCAGACTAGTTACTTCAAGCGGAGAGAGATCCATGGAAAATTGCAGCCATTTTTTGGCATGATCGTACAGGCTAGTGCAGACTTCTTTACGATAGACATACGAATCACCCAGCTCTAGCGTTACTTTTGCAAGCTCCGAAGTGTAGTGGAATACTGGGGTGTACTAGTAAATGATCGTTTGCGGATATGTCAGTATATATAATATCAGGCCGTAGTTTGCAAATCCATGAGTATACCTCATCGCGATATTCGGCTTCACAGGCCAGCCACGTCAACTGCACTAGCTCGAGCAATAATGTAATTAGTGATTTTCTTGCGAACATTTGCGGAAACGCATTAACCATCCTGTTGGTTATGTTAAGCGCCATAAGATGTACACGTTGTAGCCGATGGCAGCAGGAGATGAGGAGTTCCCGCATTTGGATGTAAAGCTCATCATCCAAGGATTGCACGGCCGCCTTTTGCAATGCGTCACGAATGAATACGTCCACAACTCTTTCCATGATATTTTGCAAACAGTGATCAAGCGGGGAATTGATCGCTACAGCATTGCTCATGAAATATCGAAGAATATAGCTGCAGTTACCCATCTGTCCTCGCATTGTCTCGACGTGATAGATGCTCAACGTGAAGATGATTTTAGTGAACGACAAATACTTGATATCATACAGACTACCGACGAGCACGCCTTGTAGTTTCTGCCGCATACTTGTTGCTAGCGTTGATGATGGCTCGCCTGCACTGAGAACCGTATTGTATTCGAGATCACTTTCAAGATGGTCTGTTGCTGTTTCAATCACAAGTGCCGGCGACTTTTTGGCAATCACCATCATGTATTCGTGCCACTCGCGCTCCCACATGGCGTCCGACGTAAAACCAAAATACACGCATTGGAGCCAGGCATTGCGGAAAAGTACAGCCATTTCCTCACACGAATTTCTGTGGGGGTTAAAGTCGCTATGCTCTAGTAGTGCGTGCAGCACCGTGAGAAGGCAGCCAAGCCTTCCTTTCAACGATGTTAAGCTTCCCTCTGAAGCATCCTTGTGCTTCCCATGGTCTTTCTTGGCCTCTGCAACAATCATGCGCTCGATGAGGATGCCATTCTCAATAAATAGCGTGAGGATATTGCGCAGATAGCTTTCATAGAAATCGGGTCGCTTACAAAGACCTCTTGCAAGGTCAAGCTGCGCTTGCAATACCTAACAGTGCAATTGTTCCATTACAGGTTATCAACTTTTGTTATAAAGCACAATAGCTATATGTAATCGTTAAAAAAAGGCACGATGATGAGCCGGAGCCAAAATGATCTCTTACCCCGTTAAATATCTGTGCATTGTTTTCTTTGTTTTTCGTCGATGTCAATGATTCGCGGTACAGCAGTGATAAGAGGTTGATAATGTCGTTGAAAACAGACTCGGGACTGACAAGTGCTAGTTGAACTAGTTGCTTCATGATTGGAGATGTCGACGGTGCTGACAATAGTTTACGCCTCAAAAGAACCATAGTGAAAGCTTGTGCAGTAACCTAGTATACATATTAACCTGTCGTTCGTAGTTTCCCTCGATTTAACAAGTTCAAAATTCATCTGTGCATACTTCATCAGCCTTTAAATGAACCGCAATACCAATTATAGCAGCCATCTGCTGTCGTTGTCGTTCGTCGCCTAGTTCTCCCGCAACTGCTTCTGTATCGTGCCGCATCTCGTCGTCGTATCTGGCCATTTCATTCAGGAGTGCATAAAGGGTGGATATCGCTGCTTGAGACCGTTGCGATGGTGGTCTTGACTGTATAATAAATGAGATTAGTTTTGTGTTTAGGGGACAAGAATAGTGCTCAAAGGGTAAAATACTAAACCGACTTTATTACCTGTACACATTGAGCAAGACGAACAATGACTAGTTGTCGGATACTCATTTCATTTGTATTCCCACAACACGGTGAATCGAGCAAAGTAAAGCTTGCAGTAACTAAGAACCGACGAACCGTATTTATCATGGCAGTTGTTTTATTCGGAAAGCTAAAATTGGGTTGACGAGCCAAATTTCATAATTCAAGCAGTTTAGCCGACAGTAATTTGTAGAACACCGGAGCACTTACTTTATGGCGATTAATGCTACAGCATCTAATGCGGCAATAGAAACCCATGGATTGCTTTCTTGGCCTAGTGTGCGATCAAATAGACTCTCATCTATATGACCGAATACTGCATCATCAACTTGACGGAGGTATACAGATGTCAATGCAGCGACATGCTAGTAATAAATAATCTTCTGAGCCTTCTTCTTTTCTTCATATCTGTCTAATACAAGATTGTAATCTCAACAGAGCGAATCAGCAACCAACTTACCAAGCTCAGTCCCATAATCTCGCGCATATAGCTATCCATTTTCTGTTCCTTCGACCCATGTTGCTTCAAGTAGTCCCTTGCATCGACGTAGTATCCAAGACTTATTACATAAATCGAGCTTAACGTTCGAGCAAGATCCTGACCCGGATCATTGTTTGAACTCATTAAATTCCGCTCCTCATTGTAATTGCTGCTGTTACTACTATCATAAGTATCATGCTGCTGCTGCTGCTGATGATGATCATCCTGTTGAGTGCGTTCCATGAGCAGCGACCACGAATGCTCGATTTCAGTAGTCAGATACAAATCTTTGTATCTTGGATGAAATCGTTGTCCATGTTCTGTTGATGCGGAAGACGCTACAACGCCGCGTCTAGCCACGATGCGAGCCAAGCAATTTCTCCAAATGATCAACAAGTCGTAGATCATTCGGTTGCCACTGAGAGGCATACTTGCATCCCAATACATTGTTAGAATACGTCGACTAGCAGCTTTCCTTTTATCCGAGTCATCACCGTCGAGACAATGACTAATCGCTTTTCGGACTGTATCCAGTACGTCGTCATTAATCAGGGAGCGAGTATTGATGCAGATAGCCGATAGCTGTTCTGGCTTGAAGATAAAACGCGAGAGCTGGAACGATCGTAATAGCCCTGCAAAAGCAGGCAATACAACAGCAACAATATAGTTGGCTAACACATTTTTTTTGCAGGAAACCGATTCATTTTAGCTTTTGTCTTTATCAAACGAGGGGCACCATAACGTATCATCACTTACGATCTTCCTCTTCCACAAGTTGAATAATTCGGTGTGCCAAGCTCCAGAGCACAGATACGATATTATTGCGTAATTTAGAATTATTGTATGCTATTTCCTGAAGACCAGATGATAAGGTATATGCTGCCATGTCGACCAACGCTATTGGGGGACCTAAATATGATATACACAATCAGCTTCTAGTCAAAGCTTCATCTAATGGTGCGGAAAAGAATAAATTCTTGCCTTGCTTGACCATCGGTTCTTGCCAATGAAATGCAGGAAGGTAGCGCACGTATGCTATTAGACGACTTATGATCTGGTTCTTTCTGAGCTCGGACCCGGATGTACAGCACGCATAGTTGACCAATGCACTAAGCGACTCCAAATCGCGTTCTGTCTGTGGATGTACAAAATTTATGCAAAAATAAAACCAGCCGGTGAGATAGTGATACGCTTTATAATGAGCTACGAACAGATAACTAACCATGGCTCCCAGTGTCGTGGGGGCGTTGTTTCGCGTAAAAATACCAAAACCGCTATCGAGTGGAACGTCGGGACAAGATGACATGAGACGATCGATTTCGGTTTCGGTAGGAAGCGATCGCTGATCAGCCAGTACAATGGACAAGCTCTCGAGGATTTGACCATGTAAACTTCCGCATGTGGATCTAGCATAATTGCGGGACTCAGTCTTTTGGTTTTACCTTTATATGAACAAGTGAGCATATTAATGATAGAAGAAAACATTTACATCATTAAGAGAAAGTGTGATACGCGCAGGTAAGAGGATATGAGATATGTATAGTGCTGGTAGTATGTGACACAAAGAGCGAAATAAGCACGGTTTAGCAGCGGTAAAACAGTAAACTTATGGTTGTGGTTGTAATGTAAATTTTAAGTAATCAAAAACTTCATATTTTCATAATACATGAGCATCGGGTTTTCACCACTGCGTGTAGTAGTGCGCTCTATATCGCCATAGCGTTCGCAGAAATCGCGATGCGTCAGCACCTTGACGCTTTTATCGCTTCCAGCACGCGTGCCGCGACACACCAACAAGTACATGTCTCTCAACAGTTCAAAGTTGGTCGGAAAAAAGATATCAAACCAGCCGGGCTGGACCATGTATGTTGAGCATGGCACCATCGTGCCTCTGTACCGCGTCTGCACAACGGGTCCATCCACGCCTTCTACGGCATCGGGTAATTGTGAAAAGTCGGATAGGATCAGTCGATGGTGCGGGAAATGACGTTTGAGGGTTTCCAAGAACAAGAACAGTTTGGTCGGAATGAACTCGGGTGCTGTGAGGTTGGGGCCCAACGGCATCAGTTGCAAAAACTTGTGCCACAGCTGCCGTGACAGAATAGGGCTTCGGTATCGCGTTTGTTTCCGTGTTGCTAGGTAGCGTGAAATGAGCGCGTCATTACCGACCGGTTCGTAGAGTTCCGAATAGTCGCCCTTTTCGTCTATGCTGACGAGTGCTTGGTATGGTTGCAGTGTCTCCAAATCGTAGCGTATCACGTCATGTGCAAAGTTATCCTTAATGTGATAGCATCGTATGCATGCATGAGCGTTACAAATTGCGTACGGTATATGCCCTTTTTCTTAGACTTACAATGACTTCCATGCCCAAAAAGAAACACTCGTCGGGCACATGGATATCCCAGTCAAAGATACTCTTGTTGATGATCTTGACGCAGGTATGCTGTTCGGTCACGTCACGAACATCTTGACTTTCGGATTGACGCTCGGCAAGCTTGCCTGAGATTTCGATAATGTTGTACTGTGTGCGCTTGTAGACAGATGGCTCGTACTTTCGGATGTAATCGAGGATATTCATCATGAGCGTACCGTTACCAGCGCCCATTTCGTAGATAATCAAATCCTTGTGCGGATACAAGTTGAGCTTGTATTCCGAAACCATGTATTTTGCAACGGCGTAACCGTACCAAGGCTAACATTTGCAAAATACATTAATAAAACTGCAACAAGAATTGTGGAGGGAAGAACTAAGGAAGGAAGTGATAACCTTTCCCTCCCCATCCCCATGCGTAAATATTTACCTTGAAGAGTTCAGTAGGCGTGTGCCAGACCTGCCGTGCAACCTCGTCCACTTCATCGATCTCGCCTTCGATATCCTTGTACATCTTGGCCAGCAAGTCCATAAACTCCAAATGGTCCCGCAGCTCTGTAAAGTCAACATCCATTTCTGGCGAGAAGATAACAGCTTGCTTTGAAAAGTAGCCATAGTTGGGATTGTATAGACAATCGTCGATAAAGTCACGACTCAACATGCGCGTACGTGTCGGTGGAGTTTTGGCAGAAGCCACGTCCTCAGCCGTTTTCCGTGAATATTGTGGAATGGGCTTATGTTGTTGATCGTTAAAGAAGGGATCGAGTAGGCCATTGCGAGGGGCAATGACTTTGGCTGAATTAGTGGCGGTAGTAGTCTTTTGTTGTTGAGTCGCAAGCCATCGTCGTAGTTGACACGGTCGTAGTGATGCTCGCAGTTGTGTGGGTGATGAAGCTTCCGGGCGATGCTTCAGCAAGTTAGTAGCAGTAGTAGTAGCAGGACGTCGTGCCTGGAATAACAGCCGTCGTTGTAGGGTCATATACGAAACCAAAAACTTCAAAGATCTGGCAACATACAGCGCCACCCCCTTGGGTGTGCGCGAGAGCGAGAAGCTGGCCTTTTTAAATTCCGCTATAGCGAGTTATTAGTCAGGGCTTAAGAAGCCCAAGGTTGATCGACTCAGTTACTGTACCAACGAGCGTGTTTATCCGATAATAGAGACACACCCACAAAGCACATGTGTCATGTAAGTGTGTTTTAGTCGGTCTTATGTAGTACTAATCAATGCTGATATGATGATGATAAAGCTCCTCAGGGCAACAACAGTGCATCCACTCCAAGCAGCTATAATGACAGGTGTTGATTAGTTATTGCACTTGTGTGCGTCGGGGTTTTCCATTTCACATTTCAAATGAAAAATCCACGGCGGTATGTCGCAATTTGATCACTTTCTTTCACTTCTTTCATAAAACAAAAAAAAATGGTAAAACCTTGCTTTCCTCCTTTGCAGGCTGTGATTAGACCCGTATCTCTTACTCATCTACTCTATTGAACTGGATAGACCATCAAAGTTGGCGACATCGTATGTACACCTTCTCTCTCTCTAAAAGAAGAAAGCGAAAAGACGAGACACAAGAAAAAATAGTAGTGAAAACGCTTACTAAAATAATGACATGCTTTACCCCAGATTCCTGACGGTACCTTGCAGTACGTTCCCTACGACCCCAGCGAGTCATTGGAAGCCTGTCCTCGGTAAGTGCACGTAAAACAAAGGTTGCAAGTACGATCCGATGCTTACTGTCTATATTTTCTTTTGATGCGGCGGATGGTTAGTCCTTTGCCATACAAGATTCACGAAAAGTTAAAGGGCAAGAAGGCAATCATCTTTGCTATTCCCGGTAAGTCAGAAGTAAAAGCCTAACATGCGCTGCATATACAGTTGCTGACCAAAAAATCGTATCATAGGTCCATTCACACCCACCTGCTCTGAGGAACATGTTCCCGGTTTCATCCAGGCTGCCGATGCATTGCACGCCAAGGGTGTCAGCGACATCGTCTGCTTGTCTGTTGTGGACGGATTCATCATGAACGCTTTCGGCAAGGTCACCGGTAGCAAGGACAAGGTCATCATGGCTGGTGACGGAAGCGCCACCTTCTCCGCAGCATTGGGCTTGACGCAGGACTTGTCTCAGGGAGGCATGGGTGTTCGCTCCAAGCGCTTCGCCATCTTGGTTGACGACTTGAAGGTCACCTACGTGGGTGTCGAGGAGGCCAGAGGCGTTACCGTCTCGGGTGCCAATGCTGTCATGGCCAAGCTTTAAAGTCCATTTTATAAAATAAAAAAGGAGCTGTGCTTATATTCCCCCCACCACCACACCCTCCCTCTTTATTCTGCTCGGCAGCGGTATGGATTGTGAGGGCGAGATACATACAATTTCGTATTTTAGAGTGGAGCATGCTGTTCCGATTGCTATCACCGACTTTTGGTATATTTCTTGTTGGTGTTACACGAACTCGGTAGTATATAAAACGAGTGAGAACGGATAGTTTCTGCCTGTCAAAAAAAGCCCATAGCCTTCCACCTGAAACTAGGCAGCCTGCCGTGGCCGATGACTAGTGCTGTGAAGGTGCTGCTGCTGCCATCTGTGCAGGGCTCAAGACTTGGAAGCTAGAAAAGTTGGATCAACAGGCTTAATCTTGTCCAAGACCCCTTTTTGTCCTGGGGCGAGAAGCAACGTATTTTTCTTATGATTGCAGGGGACGGCGTCAAACCCATCGAAATAGTTACTGCATTGTTTGAATAAAGCGTACGCATACCCGTTGGGTCGAAGCAATCATATTCGCCAGAGGTTGCAGACGATACATAAAATATAAAAGCGCTGTCACACCTCAAAAGACCTGTTTACTCTTCAGTCATCATGCCAAAAAAGTGTAAGCACCCTGAAAGAAGAAGGTTACAACGCGTTTTCCTTATCCAATCTTCTTATACTGTGACATTCCTTAGATTACTGCGATTTTTGCAAGTGTTCTTTCCCTGACAATGTCACCAATCGCCAAAACCATATTAATGGAGCAGTGCACAAGGCGAATCGGAAACTTCATTACGACTGGTTCAAAGGTAGTTTTCTTTAAAGTTTGTGCAAGCCTTTGACACTCACCTGAAGAGATTGGCAAACAGATCCGGACGAATATATTCACGAACAAGCTAGTAAGCCACCGTGTCGTCGTTATTTGATGCAAGGCTATTGTGAATATCAACTCCAGTGTCGATACAGTCATATCACCTACGATCCGGCAGGTCGACCCATCTATCCCCCCGAACTGACAGCTTGGCTGCAGGAACGACAACAAGCCGATGCCACTGCACGTGCACAGGCGCCAGTGGCAACACCATCCATGGACAAGCCAAAATATCGTCTACCACGAGGATGGAAAGTGCGTGAGCTGCCACCGTCATTGAAGCCGCCACCACCTTCGCCACCGTATTCATGGTCTAATGCAGGTGTCTGGGGTTGATCGTAGATCACACGACGACGGGCTCTTAATTGTGCCACCTTTCAGTTCCCTTTCGCGTATATTTTTTTTTGTCATTCATTCTTCTCTGTATATAATTACATTTCACATTGACCATACCCATGTACAAAAGGCTACCTTCAACCGATACATTACTGAGCAAACCACCATATACAACAAATATACACGATCTCAAACACAACCTTGTCGATGAGCTAAAAAACCAAAACAATTTTCAAGCCGGCGAAGCGCTATTTGCGCACTTGCTGAAACGGCTACAGTTGCAGGACTCTTTCGGACAACCGGCCGACGTGTATAATCCAGACAAGCCCAAATACTTTCGAACAGAACGTCCATTCGGCTTTGCAGAAATCGGAAACTTTCGCAAAGCTGTAGTAACCATGATCCGATACTCACCGCATCCGGAAACAGGCCTAAAATATGCCAGTTTCTTACTCGAACAGATTGATCCACCCCTTCGCGATGGACATACCGAAATCACAGCCTTGATCAATCTAATATATATCTACAGCCACAGCGGCGCGGACGAGTATCTCAAGAATGCATTGGATTTCGTCAAGATTGGGCTTGACCGTGGGTTACATTTGTATCGAAAAAGTCATTATGAGGAGACTCGCACGTTCAAGGATTCCTCGTCCGTGTTCTCGTCAGTCTGCAAACCTATATTGCGATATCATAAGTTGCAACCCACACTTGATGGCAGAGGACTTGAGCCGTATGTATCTCCTGGCAAATAAATTCCACTTCTCCCCGCCCATCACCCTCTCAATCTACACTGATGATGATACCCTTGTTTGCATTTCTTCCCCCCGCCCGTTTCGGCTTCTTTGCCAAAAAAAAACAGACATCATTGCGTGTTGGTGTATTTGTCCTGAAGAATGGTTTTTGGTAATAAGCGAGGGAAAGAGAGTGAAAGAGAGAAGGCAGTGTGAGAGCAAGTGTATGTTTGTGTGTGAAAGGGAGAAGAGAAAGAAAGAACGCAGCTTATATAGGTGTATCTCATTTGGATGTATGTAATCCCATTCAATGCACCGTCGTTCCAACGATGATGCATTTATCGTCCATATCTATTAACACAAAGGCCATTTTGATCAATACACTCATTGCACACTTTCATAACGAGCCCTCCACAGACAGAGCAAAAAAGAAAGAAACTTACTTTTGCCATTCCCATTCACGGTTGTCCAAGGGACATACTTGACGACTCTTGAGCCAGCGGGATATACAGTGGAAATGGAAAGCGTGCTATAGCCGATAAGGAGAAAAACGCGTGTATCAGAAAGTGTTGATATAGAGCATGAGAGCTCGAGCAATAGAGAGAGAGAGAGAAAAACGCTACTTACGTTGCAAGTACCCCACGCGACTGTGCACTCTTCGGAAGTAGCCGAAGCCTGGTTCGCTTGACATTCAATACCTAAATGAAAAATATATTTTTAAGTCCTCTTACTACCTTTTACCACTAATTGATAGAGGGAATCAAAATACTACGTACATAAATCCATAATGTGATTTCTGCAAATGGCGCAATTATCGACGACAATGTCTATCGAAAAAAAAGCAAAAAGATTAGTTTAATGAACATGATTGACACGTTCAACATGAATAGATTCCTTTCAATTCTTGGTTCAGAGATAAAGATTAAAAGTACTTACCCCAAGCCCAGAGTGCAACAGCATTCCACTAGAAGATAAAAAGATAATAAGCGTCCATTGTTGGAAATCATTACAGATTGCGTGTGTGTGTGTGTGTGTGTGTATGTGTCTGTGTACACCGTGTTCCTGCAGAACACAAAAAAGTTTACCTTTTTGACTTCGAATCGCTTCTTATCACCAACGTCCTTGGCCTTTCCTTTGCCTTTGACGACTTCTTTTTGTTGTTCTGGCTCCTCACTCTGCTCGTTGGCAGGTGGAACGTCGTCAATATCCATGGGCGTTGACATTATGTGTGCGTTGTGTTGTTCGTTACTGCCAAAGAAAAAGGGTAGCGCAGTCGGCTTCAAGCAAAAAAGTAGGAATGGAAAATTCGGAGTTATGGGATACGTCATTGCTTTAAGTCGCGATTGACGATGCCACTGTCAACCCCTTCCAATGAATCCAGTTTACATGCAACAGTACGTTCAACGTATTATCACATATACATGGACATACGCTGTGTTTTCTATGAAAGAATTTAAGTCATAGCTCCCGATAGTAGCTACTTGGCACGATAAGGGTAAGCAACAGTGATAGGCTGAAATTAGTCGGCATGAGCGGCGCGAGGTGGCCCTTACTCGTTGTTGCCATTTTTGACTGATGTGATACGCACAAGCCCAAGTAGCATTTCTTACTGACTACAAGTCAAGCACTCTGTCTTCTTTCTCAGATACTATTTCTATTTAAAAGCTCTCCTCACCATCGTTTATAAGATCCCTTGGCTCATACTTTTCTGACGTATCTTTAAGCTGATCCTCCTTGCTCCTACTACTACTTTATCAACTTTATAATTCCATCTGATGATACAGCATACAACAGCCATAAATATAAGGCAAAGCTGCCAAAACATCCTGTGATATTCTGTAACAGATAACTTGTTGTTGAGCCTATTTTCAAGATAGCTGATACTAGCAGCAATCTCACCACCTCCTATATTGGTTATTGTCAATATTCTTGCAAAGTGTATAGCGGAATGACGACAACTTTTAAGCAGACCAAACAAACTATCATTATCCAATATTCAGCTAGAAAGCTACTCTCTCGGAATATTGGGTTCACATGTAAATACCGAGTACTTTTCTATGTTTGTGGGTAGAAAAAAGAAGGAGAACATATGAAGGCTCTGGTGACGACGACGCGGATAAGAATGTAATACTTTAAAAGAGAGATGGTAAATAATTCTCTATAACGACAACGCTGGTTCTTATGATAATTGGGTGACTGCAGCCAAATTCTCACGCAGTTTTCTTCTTTTCGCTCGGCATGAAACTTGTACCCACTATCCGCTCCAGCTGAATTTCTGAAAAATTTTGGCGTATTAGGAACTGTAACCGGGGAAAAATTAGCTGCCAGCTGAGACAGACTCCTCTCCCTTGATTGTGTGTAAGAAAGGGGGAACAGTTACCAATGATATCAGATGCTTCTCGTAATTGTGAGCATATAACAGAATGAGCCACGTTCGTTGACCGTGATGAGTCGCCAACCTTCTTTGTTCCTTCCGATTATATGCTGCTTACTATTACTACTACTACTGGTAGTAGTACTCTCTGGCGACATATGACACATTTCTGTAGAGTTCAGCGCTCGTGTTTTTTTTCTATCATTACTCAGTCCAGTCAACGGACAAGAAGAGCAAGTCGACGTCATTGCCAGTTTTCATAAAAGAAAGGAGGGCATGCGCATGGTGACAATCCAGCAATAAAAGATAATGCGCAAAATGGGTTACAATGACGTTCTCGTGGTACAACAACAATCCTCGCAAACCCATTGGGCAATCATTGCGGGGTACTCCCTCTCTTTCCTTTATTTTTGTAGCATCAGCAGCCTCATCCGTGGGCAACGTGCTGAGGAGTGGAGCAGGAGTGTGGAGAAAGAGAGATATGATGATGATGATGATGATGATGATCACGAGGCTGTCTGCAGTTTCCACCTAATAATGGAACCTAGCGTGCATTTTATCAATCTCCATAATGAAAACAAAAAGCTTAACAAAGAAAGACCAAGCTTCCATCAGCTTCCAGTAGATATTCCATGTAAAAGGAAAACAAGTAAGCTACTTGTAATGCCTTGTTGACATAGTGATGCAATGCAACTTAGCAGCACATAACAAGCTGTCTACTAATAAGAACCCTTCCGATTTCCTTACTATATTTTCTCTATAATTACTGCTGCTGCCTTGTGCAGCAACAAAAACAACACAGCTACATACATGATTTATATATACACTGTTGTTCCATCACAAGACCTTTGTCTGTTCCTTCCTTCTTTATACATATCTGTCCTATAAATATCTATTTAAAAAGCCCTTTTTCTGCGTGGCTGCGTAATAAATATTATCTCTCTGATTTTCTTTCCACGCTTACGCCGTTTCTTTTCTATTGCCAAAGCAGCAGCAACAAAAAACAATGCTTACGACATACCGACCCTCCTCATTATTGACATCATCCAATGTCGCTAATCTTCCTGGTGCAACGCGATCTTGTACACGCCTTGATGAAATTCTTTCATCTGCCTCTTCTTCTGCTACTACCACCACTACTATGGCAAAGTCATCCACCAGCAAAAGTAACGATAGCAACAATGACAACAGCGACGACCATGGCAACAAAAACTGCTTCATTGATAATGCTGATAAATCATCCCAGCAACAGCGACAGCGTCACGAAGAATCGATTGCTGATATAATGGAGGATGATGAAGACGACTACTACGACTACTACGACGATGACTCTACAACAACTGTGTTTCTCCAATACAAGCCATTCCGCTTATCTTCATTTTACCGTCGTCGGCGTTGCTCTCTTTTGGCATCCATGGACTCTTGTCGGATGGAGACAATATTTGAAGAGGAAGAAGAACAAGAATGAATCTGCATACAGCAGCAGTGTCCTTTCCCTCCCTCTCTCTCTATCTCTCTCTTATAGTATCCTTACTAATCCTCACTGTAAATGTATTATTCATCGTTACTCTTCTTCTTCTTCTTCCAATCACATCTTCATCGTCTCATTTGTATATACTTCTTTCCTTTTATTCGCTTTTTTCTCCATCATGTTATGTCGTTCTTTTTATAAAAAGAAACCTTTTTTTCTTCCTTCCTTGGCCCCCGTGACAGCAGCCAGCCCCGCCGCCACCTCTCTTTTGGACTTTCATGTGCAGCTTTTTTTTCCACCAGTGGTGGTCACGCGCACAAGCAAATGCTACTCCTCTCTCTCTCTCTCTTACAATACTTTACTCTCAAGTTGGTGTATGCAAAACAAAAAGTCGTGTTTATTCATTTTTTTCAAAACGGCGGAATGGATATAAAGATGATATGATGCTATGTATATGCCACAAGAAGATGGCTGTTTACAAGCAAGTTTTGAAAGTAGTATTTAAAGATAGAAAGGTAATTATAAGAATTGATCCACATCCTTCCACTTGAAGGCAAGGATGAGACCCATCGCCGCCAAAAAAGAAAAAGGAAAAAAAGAGCGTCGTTCTTCTGGCTAACAGCTACGGAAAGCTACTCCTGGTCGTCGTTGTTCACACGCTCGACAACGGCTGCATGTCGAATCACTATAGCAGAGAAATCATTATCAGTGATATGTGCGTAGTATATGAGGAGGACTGCATAAAAGGTACTATTATGCCGACGAAGCGGCTTTGACGATGATTACGACACAGAGCAAGCCAGCACATGAAATATAAAGCCGAACTTACGTGTAGTCTTTCCCGTGCGTTCGTTGGTGATATAATAGCATGGGTGGTCGGCCGTCGCGCTTCCCATCACTTTTCCACCAATGCCCTGCTTCTGAAGAAAATAGAAAAGACATTTCTTTTTCGTTACAAAGTTCTATCATATTTGTGTGCGCTCTTGTTGTGGGAGCAATGTGTACAGAAAGCACATTTACTGGCTTTGTCAAAACTTCTTGGATAGTTCCCTGAGACCGCGCTTCAACTAAACACACATGTAGGGTAGAACGTAGTCAGCCAGATCGGCTTAAAGAAAAATGCAGTCTGCATAGCACGGTCCATTGCGCAATTTTTTTTGTTGTTCATGTCTTACAATGCTTCAATGATTTGATAGGATGCAATACTTACTGCCTTCCAAAGGCTTATAAGCGACAAGTTCGCCTGCTTTGTAAATGCTAGCGGATCGTGTGGCTGTCATGATGTGTTTTTTTTCTGGTGGTACGATGAAAGTATGAATGGATGGATGGATGGGTGGCGTGGAAAGGAAAGGAAAGGAAAGGAAAAAAGAAAAAAGAGCGAGCTATTTGCGTGGACCCGTCAATCGCATGAACGCATCGCAGTTTTGTACTGTGTATGGTTTAAAAGGGCTGACTTGGTGTATATGCTTATCCTTCTCACACTCGTCACCGGTGCTTTGACGCTATAATGTCGTTGTTGTTTTTAGGGTGTGGGGGGGGGGGGCGTTCCAGGCCTTTTGCTATATCGCTCGCTGAATAGCAGAGATATGGAACAATGACAATATGTCACCAGTTTCACTTTAAATGTTCGCATTGCAGAACAAAGTAGCACAAGTATCTATTATGCCGCTACGACTAGGCTGTGACAACATCCACAAATTTTGTCAACTCTTTCGTCCTCTCTCTGTGTGTGTTGATTGAATAGAATCAAAAGTGTCGTGCTCCAGCTGAACATAAATGTATATCGCGTAAAACACGCGCAAAAGATCACTTTATCAAAGTAAATTTTATGCAATACAAAATAGTCAAGGAACGCAACAGTAATTGTATTCTTTTGGGGAAATGACGTCGTAATGCGATCACAACAACATAGAAACACTCTACTTATCATACAGCTCACAAGACAGAAGGTAAGTCTGAAGCACTACCGACTATTGTTGGGGCATGTAACCACTCGTAATCGCTGAGTTAGGTCCACAGCGAATCCACTGACCTGAGAGAGTACTGATGAGAAAGGTGCCTCATTTTTGCCATTATGGTTTCATAAAACAATTATATGTCCACAATGGTATTAGCGATACCCTATTTTTCTAGAAGCATTCTCGAACAGACAACTAATAACTTGATAAACTGCAATTGTGATGTACGCTGTCATTCATTAGCACTACAGCTATAGGCTCTAGTATCAGTTTCTTTATACCTGATATAATACTTAACATGCGACGTTTAAAGTAAAATGATGTTTACTTAACTATAGTTGGAACTATTATCCGTAAATGTGTATAGGCACAAACCCTCTGTAATCTTGACGCGAGTAGTGGGGAGGCTGTAACAAAAGTTTAAACATAAGACGCGAACACAAGTTGTACATTTCTTTCTGATACGGTAGATTATCTAGACTTCGACCCGGGCTTGTTATCAATCGTGTATTTTTCCCTTCAAAATTGCAGACTCTCTACCATCACCATGTCATACTTATTACTACGCTGTGGGATGATATTGATTATAGACGGTCGGTAAGCGGCACTACCCATGACCCGCCCCCCACTCTATGTATAATTTTTTTCCCCCTGCCAGTGGAAGGTTTGTATTCGAAAAATGCACAGTCCCTACCTGCATACCGTTGAGAGCACTATATACAGCATCCATTCATCTCAAACTTCTTTCAGAAAAGCATCACACATTGTTCGTTTGCTGTGCTAGAAATGCAAAGTCAAAGAAGACGTGCTCGTTAATGTATATCAAACAACAACTTTTCACTATCGTCAACATTTGTTAGTACACATGCTATTAGAAAGCAAACGTCGTCGCCGTCGTGTTGTGTTAAAGCACCGTAAAAATTAAAGTAAGCGTTTCGGTGAAGATTCGTTCTCAGGAACTTTAGCAGTAATTAAAAACGATTTGTCATAAGGAATACAAAAGTCTTTTAAAGTTGAAGATAAGAAGGGGAGGGTGATCGACTAAACCGGTGATCTTACTATGTCTATAAAGTACATGTGTCATTGATTATTTTAACCGGGTCATCTTTATTATACTATCACTACATAGCTAAAGTATTCACTTTTGGCGCCGGCGCGATGAATGATGTGCATACATATGAAGAATCTTGAATGCATTTACTGCAAGGAGTAACCCTTATATTCTACGCACATGATGACGCATGATGATCCATCACTTTTATCTATCTGTCTATACTGTTACTGTATATTTCCGCACCCAATTGTTGTTGGTGAGTATTCTCCTCGCCATTATCGTCGTCCTTTTTCACATTTGCTATGCAGTGATATCGTGGATAACGTATGAATGTACAGAGTTTTTGTACATTATGATATACTGTCATCAGGAAAAAGTTTTGTGCTGTATTGAGATGTTTTATGAAAGAGGGGCTCTCCTTTTGCTCACACACATCCCTTGGCCCTTCTCCTGTTTGCTGCGCGGTTAGGGTGGTGGTGGTTGAATAAAGACAATGCTGCACTATATGTCTTTTCCCCACTTATTACGCGACCCTGGACAATATTATTAGGAATCGATAACGAATGACCCAATAGCACGGACATAGAGCTCTGCTTTGATGTGAGAGCACGAATTCATCTACGTACGAAGACGGATCACCAAGATACCATGCTATTCTTGTGATTTGGTGATAGTAGAATGTAGCAAAAAGTAGTTGAGCTTAAAGTGCAAACAAAGCAAAAATGTCAGCTACTTGTCCTATTTGTATGTCTTTACAAAAAAGAATAGTTAGACAATAGGGTGGATACAATAGGTTACTCATCGTATATGTCAGTCTGAGAAAAAAAGATATAGTAGTGTATCTCCTTCCGTAATATTTTCGCGTTTATTTATGCTTTGTGTAGCCCAGGGATGATGTACAATTCAAACACTTAATATATATACAGCAGACAGCAGTAGATAGATAGATAGATAGATAGGTAGTAGTGATCTGACAGCATCATTTATCAAAAGATGCCAAACCAGGAAACAGCAGCAATTGCCCGAACGACTAGACCGAAAAAAAATGATGGGGTTTATGCAAAGAAAGTGTCCTCCTTGTCTCCGTCGTTTGTTCTGCTCACACCGAAAAATATGACCGCTCTACGATTATCACGCTGTCAGCATGATCTCTATTGTAAACAATAAGACATTTTATAAAAAGCATGATCTGTTTAGAAAAAAAAAAAAAAGAAATAGCCGCGGAAAAGTGCACAATAAAGAAAACTCATATGTTAGCAGCGGGCGAAAAGTTTCCCTTGCTGCTGATACAACTCCTCTTATTCATGTGCTTTTTGTGTAAGACGCATACTCTATATCTGTACATGATTATTAGTTTTCTCTATACGGCATGCGCATGTCTGGTTGGGGTCTTTGCATACCTTTGCAACAACAACAACAACAACGACGATTCTACAAATAAGTGCTACTCTACCTTGTTGCTCAATTGACTCCATGTTGTTGTTAAAGAAGGGCTCTCGTTATCCCCAGCCATTTTCCACTGGACAAAGAGTAATAAAAAAAAGCATGTGCGAATCGAATCCAGCCTAGTGCCATAGCTCCGCCCTAGGTTACATAATGCGCTTTTAGGTCTTTGAGAGCATGTCTCTTTTTACACGTGAAATATTTGAACGTAACATATTCCATTTGTGGAGCTCTCTACCCATTTTTTTATAGGTAAACCTTTCCCTCCCCCTTTCTTTTTCTTTCTTTCTTTCTTTCTTCTTAGACAGTGTCTGCAGTAAAAGACGTTTATTAAAACTACAACAGTCACTACAACAAATTAACGACCCTGAAAATACACAATATATCGTCATGGCAGCTCAACACCACCATGCCACCTCACCAATGTCCATAACCCAACTGTGCAATTTCGAAGAAGAACAAGAAAATAAGAATGGCGTCGTCATGACTGCTGGTGGTGCTAATGATGCCGATGTGCGATTAGCTGCGGAAGCACTCGGTGATATGGCACGTAGCGGAGGAGGTGCTATTGAAAATAAAGGTACCTCTTTTTCTCTTGTTACTTGGTGTACATAAAAGCCGGATCAAAGAGCCAACCCGCCCCCTCCCAACACGCTGCGATTGCTGCCATAGAGTACATGTATGATACATCACTCAATAATAATAATAATGACATATGTAGATAAGATCGTATTACCGCCGATTTCTTCACCGCCATCCATGCGATACTATTCATTCTCAAGCGATTCATCGGCCGCAACAACAATCACCGAAGACGAACACCATCTCCAGCAACAACAACTAATACAACAACAGCAGCAGGAACGCGTCTCTGACTATACCTTGGTCAATTCGGCATGGCGTGCATTCCAGTCGTCCAAAGAGTCTGTCAAGTATGGTGCAGAAATGGTCGAGTCTCTTGCTGCGCCTATCTATGAACGCTATGGCCCACGTCGTCCATCGATTCAAGTAACGTATTACAAATAGTTCTCTGTTTTAATTTGTTGAGAGAAAAAACTCACACACCCCAACTTTTTTTTTTTTTTTTGTTTGTGTGTATAACTAGGCAGAAGATGAAGACGAAGCTACAGTGGCGACGGCCAAGATACTGGCAAAAACATTCATTTCCGAACATCCGGAACGGAACTCGTTAAGGCATCGACGTGGCGATGGAGGTGTTAACAATGGTACCAGTAAGTTGTGTTGTAGTTGGGTCTATGGCGAAAATGTTGTGTAACCTCGCGTGCTGATGACAATGATGATGCTGATGATAGCCACACCGATACGATCACGCCCGTGCTCCCGGTCGACCTCGCCACACCGGCCTTACACGTTGAAGCCGAAATCGCCAGTACGCCATCAAAAGAACTTGCAAACCAGTCGATGGCATCAGCTCGTGCTTCACGCCGGCTCCGCAGCAGGTACTACGGCCGCCGTTGTCAGTGAAGAGAGCATGAAGTGCCTTCGCTATTGTCTTTCCTGGCTACAGGTTAGCTCTTTTTCTCTAATACTAATGCACTCCTGACATCTTTTCAATTTCCACTCACTTATCATGGCACACAATAGTATGCTATCCAACACATTGAGGGACAAATGGCACTACTGCGCAGCTACTTGGTGTCACTTGCCAGCGGCAGTAGCCATAAACCCAACAACAACAACAGCAGCAAAAACGTCGTACACCATCACCCACAGCAACATTCAAACGAAACACTCGCAGCGATTAAAAAAGAAATGGTCGACACGGTCCGAAAAGTAGTCGATGTGATCAGTCGCTATGCAAGCTCCAGTTTACCCGAACAAGCAAAGAACACGGTGCGAGGGTTCATTCTGGAACTGCCCAAACGGTGGAATACAGCCAACAGCAGCACAAGCCCATCTCCAGTGACAGGGCCCGATGATGACCCTCAACTGCATGAAACATCCATCAAGCTTCTGAACTTTGGTGGCGAGTCCATTGAGATGCTCGAGTCTGTGTCCAACGTTTTTTCAGATACGGTGGATCGTGCTGATCTGTGGCTTGACCGACTCCGCGTCATGGGTGTCGCCGGTACTGCTACTGGCAGTTACCACGACAACAACAACAGCGGGATGCGTTCCGAAGGACACTCGTCCTTGTCACCTCCTGCTCCGAGAAAGGACACCGTTGCGATGGATACCACTTGATAAAAAAAAATGTACCGCTTTCTGCCCTCCCCATTCCTCATTTACTTCATCCAATCATTCATTCATTCATTCGTCTTATACTTCTTTTTAACTACACCATCCTTCACTTGATATTTTACTTATAGTCCTAATAAAATACCCCCACTTCTAAGGACATGGAGCAAAAACAGCAAAGCCCAAAAAGAGTCTGTCCACGTGCGACAATCTTGATTCCTATAATGCACGTGTACTGTGATATGCACACGCGGTTGTTAGCTACAAGTCCCCATTGTTTACATGGTGCAGAGAGTGTCACAGTACTCTATTCTTTTATAATCATCACTGATAGCGAAAATCATAATTGTCGCTGGGCTAATCTGAATAGGGCATTGCAAACACACCCATTATCGGAGGTTTCGTTCCAGCTTATTGTTTAAATGACCGGACCTGCAAGTCGAACCAACAGAAACAAGCAGAAATGCAAAAACATGCAACAGAGCGTTTCTGATTCGGCAATCGGCTTGTGGAGGGTGTGCGCCGCTGTTTAATTTTACAAGGTCAGACGGGGCAAAAACACTCTCTGTAAATTACGCAGGTACATGCCAGCCAATTGGGAGCGACGGTTGTGCCCATCCGAGTTTCCGTACTTGGCAAACCCGATTTAAAAAAAGAAACCCCGGCCATGTACGATAACGCTTTGCATGCTTTGTTGACAGATGTATCATTTGTTTGTTTGTGCCTTTTTTGCGAATAAAAGAGAAGACAGAGAAGTTCTCCGAACAGGCGGGAATAGTAAGTAAAGTAACCTTGGGCTATTATACTGCTCAAGGCACAATCCACTCGGGCCTTTATCCGGCACAATCACGTTGGGTTATGTACAACACGTTTGAGAAGTTGGATTGACAGGGCACTCACTACCTTGAGAGTTTGAAGCTGCACACACAACATATATAATAGCTCAGGCACATGTTTCAATTCTCATCACACAATAGGGACAAAAGAAGAGACTGAAACAACAAACAACAACAACAGCAGCAAAGCAGCAAAGCAGCAAAATAAAAAAAAAATTATTTTGCACACGATATTGACCAATGAGATCCTCCAAGGCCGGCATGTTCGTCCCTTCTGGCACCGCATTTTGTGATCAAAGCAATCCCCCCTCCTTCCTTTGGAATTATTCGGCATTTTTATTAATAGTCCAACCCACCCACAGCCCTCTTCTTCTTCTTCTTCTTCTTCTTCTTTTCCTCCTCCCTTTTTCTTTCTCTTTTTTCATTCTGCATGTAAATAAAGCCAATGGTGAATACGCCCCCTTGCCATCCACCAAAAGACCCGTTCACTCTCATTCCCTTTACCCACAAAGTCGGCGGCCATGTCGCAATGTTCCGCCTGACCTCCAACGGCGCCATTTGCAAAGATGTAACTGCAACCAAAGAGCAGTCGTTTTACGAAGACCTGCAATACCATACCCAATTCTTACCGTTTATCCCCCGCTACATGGGCGTCATTCGCTTACCGTGTGAAAAGCAGCAGCATTCAGCAGAACAACGACGACTGCAACAACAACAACAACGACGACGACTACGACAAAGGAGAAGAAAAGCAATGTCAACCCCTACTAGTGGCTCAACAACAACAGCAACAACAAGTCAAAGAATCGAAGAATATACATCCGATTGTTCCTCTTCTCCAGAACTGCTTTACGACGACGACGACGAAGAAGAAGATGATTCGTTCGAAGACGACGATTTGGATGAAGAGCATGTGGAACGCCGGCGGACTTTTCCGACAGAGCCGGAAGCAGCAGCGGCAACAATAAGCAAAAAGATCGTGTTGAGCAGGATCCGACATGCTTTGGACAAACACAGCAGCAGCGGTCCCAGCAGTCGGCAGGCACAGCAGCTCCTTGTCGACAGGGGGATTGGCCAGGAGTTCATTGTAATTGAGGATCTGACGGTCAACATGAAGAAGCCCTGTGTGCTGGATCTCAAAATGGGAACTCGACAACACGGCGTTTATGCTTCCGCGGCTAAAAGGGCCAGCCAGACTTTGAAATGCGAACGGTCGACCAGTCGATGCTTGGGTGTCCGTATGTGCGGAATGCAGGTATGAAAGTGGGGCCCCACTTGTCATGGGAAGGGGAGGAGGACACGTTAGAATCTTTTCTAAGTCCAAGAACTCATCCATTGTTTTATTTATTAGGTTTACAAGGTTAACCGACGTGCATATGACGTGCAGGACAAGTACGTTGGGCGGAATCTCACGCCCCAGTCGTTCTATGAGACGCTGCGGTACTTTCTGCATGACGGCCAACGGCTCTTGACGCGACACATCCCGGCGCTACTACGAAAGCTGCGTCGACTGGTGCTGTTGATCCAGTCACTGCCGGGCTACCGCTTCTTTGGCTCAAGTCTGCTCATCATCTACGACGGCATGGATCCGTCGTGCCCCATGGATCTGCGGATTATTGATTTTGCGCATTGTGTCACTCTGAAGGAGATGCAGACGAGTATCAATGACATGAGCTGGCCACCCGAATCGCCGGATGGGCCTGACCGTGGCTACCTTTTGGGCTTGCAGACGCTAATTCATGCTTTTGAGCAAATGTACAGTTCTACTACTATTATTACTACCACCACTGCCTCTTCCCATTAGTCCCACCTGTCGTTATAATCTATCATACCCCCCCCCCTCACTCACTCACTCACTCTTTATTGTCTTTTACCTCATCTTCTCTCCACGCTTTTGCCTCTTTTCTCTGTGCCATATTTTTTCTTTCTTTTTCCATCTGTACTTAGCACTCTTTTCTAATTTTGTGTATCTATTCTGCCGTCTTTGCTTTGCCCAATAAAAACTCCATTGTTTCATTTTCCATTGCGCACAATAAACTCCTTCTTTTTCCTGCTTTTCCCTCTTTTTTTAAAAGAAAATGACAGGGGACAGTACAACACAACATGAACAAGGACAAGAACAGCAGCAGCAGCAACAACAACAACAAGAAGACCAGCAACGGTCCTTGTTGGACAGAATCCATCCATTGGACGACGAGCAAGTGCGTCATCGTGTTCAAGCTGTTATCCAAGACCGTAATCAACGCATGAAAGGTTTTTCCCCTTCACTCATCCCATTCGAATAATAACACAGACAGCGTGGCTAAATAACTTTTTCATGCAGAGGCCTTTTCAAAGATGTATCATCTGTTGCAACAGGTGGTGGATTTGATCCAAGCGTATGCAAACGCCCAAGACCAGCTTGCATTACAAGAGATGGAGCACGAACTGGGCATGATCCATATGATGGAAACACAGCAAGGTTTTTCTTTCTTTCTCTCTGTCTCTTTTGGATCATTGGCATTCACTTGTTTATTATATATAACCAACTGGGTCTTTTTCTTTTTTTTTTTTTCAGAACGACTACGTGATCAGATTGTTCGCTTCATCCAAGCCACGTCGTCCTCGTTTGAAGAGATCTTTAGCGAGTCACCCACACCACCGCCATCCACTACTGCCTCCACTACCAACAACAACAACAACAACAACCCTCCATGATTGTGAATAAAAAAGAAAGAGGAAGGGGGTTGCAGGTACAGCAACAGCCTTCCGTACCATTTTAAAAAGGGCAAATTGTTTGGCATACAGGATTTCCACCAATGTTTGGCGCCATTTGGCCGATGGGGGGATTTAATACTTGGCGTGTGACATTTTGGCATGAACAGAATTTCAGTTTGGCGGCGCATGAATTATTGATTTGGCAGTTGGTTTATCATACAAGCAGGAAATTCATGGGAGCGCAGCATATTTAATTTCAAACAGCTTGCCCCATGAGATCGGCGCACGCCATAATCTAATGGACAAGTATGATAACTTTACATTGGATGCAATTGTGCAGGAGATGCGAAAGGTAGTATTGATCTCTTTTGGTTGAGGGAATGACAGCAATAGATAACGAAATAGTTGGATAAGGGAAATATTCGCTGACTTGTGTGTATGATATAATGTATATGCGGGAAATGCACCTATAGAATGATATTCGATTATCGTTAATAGCACCAAACAAGGGATTGAAGGAGTTTGAGCGCATGGTGACTGAAGTATGTGCACTTGTTTATTGGTGTTTTTGGGATAAGAAAGAGGAGTGCGGGCCTATGCTGTTCCATACTAGTGCTCTAACCTTATGGCTTTGAATGGTGGGGAAATTTAAAAAGGTCAATGACAGCAAAGCAGAGCTGCATACAGTAACAGAACCAATCTCGCCTGATTACATTGTCCAACTTGCTGGATTCAAGTTGCCTGTGCCAGCACCAGCGCCCGTTATGGATGATAAGAAACAAGTAGCTTCAAAGCGAGTAGCAGATTCAAGTGCTGCTGCTGCAACGTCGCCACAATCGGTATCGTCTACGGATTCAAACATAAAACGGAAACGAGACAATGTTCCTGGGCAAATCAATCTTCCGAAGGCTACAGTGGATCCTGCTAAATTTGCCCAAGTGCACCAAAAGCATTTGAACGCTGTTAATGCAGCACCTACAACACAGCAGCAACAGCCACAAATTAAACGGGAGCCGAATGCGCCACCAAAGCAGCAGCAGCCTAATATCTCGATGGAGCAACAGCACATGTCTGCTACGATGGCACAGCAAAATATGATGGCAAGACCGCCGCAGAAAGCAGAGAGCGTATCTTCGTCTCCATCTGTCAAGGCCACGCCACCACAGCAGCCTCTGCAACAGCCAACACCACAACCACCACAACAGCCGACCCCTCTTCCTCCTCAACCTACCATGCCCCCTCAACAGCAAGCTTCACAGTCTCAAAGACAAATGGCACCTCAACAACGACCGCCACCACTGCCGCAACAGCAGCAGTTACCACAGCAGTTCCAAAATACACCACCGCAGCAACAGCTCACTCCCCAACAGCAGCCACAGCAGCCACAAGCAGGTATGCCTCAGCAACTGTGTGATGATAGAGCTTTAATAAAGATAATAAGGGACAAGATTAAGTATCTTTGAGAGATTATTTTTAATTCCAACAAAAGATAAAGCTCTTTTATATTCTAGCTATCAAGACGGCGATATCAATTCATCCGACTAATGGATAAACTATGTGATAGAGGATGGATCAAGGGCGTATCAGAACTTCTCCTGAAGAGCGTTATGTTAATCGGGCACATCTTTGAAACCGGCGTTAGCTGATGTAATGGCCGAGGTACCTGTTGATAGGTTTATTGTCCTGCTCACGTAAGGTGAATCATCCGAGTAAGAGGTTTTATTCAATAGTGTTTAGCCGGAGTGTCGTAGTGTTCATACGTGTGTGCTATAATGTTTAACCGAATATCTTATTGTTGATATCTTAAGCAGTGTATTAATGTGGCTCACCACAAACTGCAACAGCCACAACAGGTGCAACAGCCACAAGCGCTGGATAGTGCTAATCAACGATTGTTCAGTTCAGCAAACATGAACGGCAGTGGTGCACCCATGAGTGGTGCCCAAACTATCGCTACTTCATCGCCTATGGCAATCAATGCACCTGGTGGCATACCAACGAGTATGCAGGGTAGACCACCGGATGCAAGTCAAGCAATGACCACGGCGCAACAGTTGCAAGGAGCTTTAGCACAACAAGAACAGGTGGTTTCTAGTAGCTCACATTGACAATAAAAAAGTTGATGATTCTAAAAAAGTATTATCAGAATTTAATGAAAAAATAAATATATAGTAACCATCTGTTCACCCATTAATGGTGTGCTTCAAACTTTAAACGTGATTGCTCAAACAACAGTTCCTGCTGTCTCAGAAGCTCCTCTTCCGATATCCCCGTCTTTTCCAATCGCGAACTTCGTTTATCGCGATCCTAACAAACAATGCCACTTGTAAGCCTTTGCTTATTATACTACTAACAGTGTGAGGGTTAGGCGCCTCTCCGATGATACCTTTTGTTGCTGTCGATGCTCCTTGTACACCTCTTCCACATCCTCCACATAGTCTTCGAATCCAAGCTCTTTCAACGCCGAAATAACATGCTCTCCTGCTATCGTCTTTTTCGTCTCTCGATCGGCTATTTCGTTCGATTCTGATGCTATCAAATGAATGAACTCTTTTGTATAGCATAATCAGTCATCAAAGTATCATGTTTGCTCCTCTTTATTTAAGCATGATTTACCAACACAAGAGTCAATGAGCAAATCTCGGGCTTCTTTGGAACAAACAATATCGCTCGGCATCATTTCGTTAATGAGCTTCATTACTGTCGCTAATAAACGAGTATATATGTATACACACAGACGTATGCGTGACAGTTTAGACTACATATTTCTTTTCTTTTTCTTTTTGAAAGCTGTTCGTTGTTGGACTCTTGTGAAAAAAAAAGGTACAAAAGGAATAGATCAACCTTTAGGTAGTGATAGCTCGTCATCACCCGTAGGACCAGAACGTTCATTGTCACTACTCATTTTGTGTCTTTCTTTTTGGGAGAGTGAAGAAAAAGCAAAGAAAGAGAGTAGTAGCCTCATATGCAGCTTTTGTTCCCGCATGATCTACGTTTGGTTTTCCGCCCACCCCGTTGTCCTTTGTGCGAGGAACCCCCTGAGTGTTGCATGAGTTGCTCGTAATAACCAGAGCTCAAGTGTTCTGTGTGTGTACTTCATCATATCTTTTCTGTTATAGTAAGCAACTACCCTACTACCATGAGCTGATCTGTTTCAAGCTACTTTCTTTATACAAAAAAGAGACCATCTTGGCCATGATACATATGATACAGATTTCGACAATAGTAGTGGTGGTACAACATAGCATCATTATGGTAAGGAAGGCAGTGCTATGGATATCGAGTGCTCTTTGCTAAACATGCTTTGTTCTGTTCTGAGAGTCACTCGCACAAACAAAGCAAGGCTTCATCATTTTTTCAATCAAAGCTACTTTGCTAGTTCCAAGATGGCTACTGTTAATGAAGGAAGAGTACAGGGAGTTAGCACACGTCAATTTTTGTTATGTTATTCGGCCGGGGCTGGTTCGCAAGTAGCCAGAAGGGCGAGAGAGCATAGACTCCGGTCTAATAAGAGGTTGGGCAACCTTTTTTTTTAATATTCAGAATACCAGACTTGTGTGTGTGCGTGTAGCGCTTTGTCCCGCAACACCCCCCCCCAACCCTCTAGCATAAGCTTAAACAGGTACACACTATTTTCTTATTCTCTACTTGATCACAACACACCATCCGTGAAAAAAAACACCAATTGCTTAAAGTATATTTGTTCTGGCGCCCCCTAGATGGAAGGTACTGCGCGTCGAAAGTCATCGACGGGTACGCCAGCACCAAAGAAAAATACAGATTGGCTCGTTGGTCGACGAATCAAGATCAAGACAGCATCCAATGAAGAGATCCAAGGACGCATCTATACCTACGATCGCATGACAAACAGCATTGCGCTTGATATCCTTTTTCTTCGTTTCTTCTTCTTCTTCTTATTGTCTTTCTGTATATAGAATAGATATCTACTGCGTGTGTGCGCATATACAATGGGAAACGGAAAAGAGGAACGAGATTAGAGACAGACTGTATTACACACAACGTATACCCTTAACTCTGGCTCACCTAATACAGTGCTCGCCCGATAATACACAACATCAAAGCCGGAAAGGTCTTCCGTTCCGTATCATTAAAATCTCGCATATCAAAGAAGTCTTGGCGAACGACGAAGGCAACAGCAGTGGAGGCGGCGATGGAGGGAACTACTTACCTATCAGTTATGTACATGTGGAACGGTTGGATGCACGCGAATCGAGCGGTGTCAAGCATATGCGACAACGGGTTGCAAAGATGGGTGTTGGCGTGACAAAGGAGGCACAAGACATTTTTGATGCATTAAGCAAAACGTAAGACATTTCGGCGGGGCAGGGAAAGAAGAGAGCCTTACAAAAAAAGAAAAAAGAGCAGATAGAGAAACTGACATGGATTGCATTGGGGGCCATGTTAGATTGCCATGCCGTTGGTCGAACGATATCATTGTGGTCCTGGATGAAGTCCTGATTCAGCCTCCGTATGGTATCGAAAATTGTAAAGCAAATGCGTCTTCTGCAGCATCTTTGGCTCGTGTAAAGAAAGTGGTAGGGCTGAACTCATCATTTCTGCTGACAGAACGACTCTTGCCAAACAAATTGAATTTTACTCATACATTTTTTAAACTGTTCATAGTTGGAAGGTGAAAGGAGAAGGCTGGAGCGATCATCATCAAAGAAGTAAAATAAAAATTTCCTTTTTAAGCAACTCATCCCAACAAGCCACGGTGCAACTTCCGCTTCCCCCTCCTTTCTGTCTCTCTCTCTTTTTTTTTTTTACCTCGTCTTTCATATATACATATATATACCTCTAAAGTTAAATGCTGGAAAAGTGGGACGATTCCTTTGCTAAAACACAACTCGAAAAATACGGTTGGAAAAAGTAAAAAAAAAAAAAAAAGATTTGGCTTAACTTTATACATGAAAGTTTATTGATCTTTTTTTATTCATGAACCTCAGTGGCGAAGGTTTAGGCAAAGATAAGCATGGTAACGCCAAACACATTGCTGTCAAAGTAAAGAATGATACCAAAGGTGTTGGCAAGAACCAAGAACAGTGGGACTTTGCTTGGTGGGATCACTTGTATAACAAAAGTGCCAGCTCAGTGAGCGTTGAAAAAGACCCAGAGGGCAGTGAGGTGAGAGAGTGCTTATAATAATAAAACAATTGCCATTTCGAATGATTTATTAGTTACTTAAACTACTTTACAATGTCAATTATTTCTAGATCCGAATCGCAACCAAGAAAAAGAGTGAAAATCGCAAATCGGAAACTGGTATTCTGAGTACGTATCGTCCTACTGCTAATTCTCGAGGCACCAAGGAATCGTCCGCACCATCTTCTCCTGCATCGTCCATGTCTGCCGTTGCCGATCAGGCCAACCTGATGGATTCGGTGAAACAGGTGCATTCTAGCATGGCACAAACAATTGCTCGATCGTCATTGTACAGTGGATTTGTCAAGAGTGCGGCTACGCTTGTCCCGTAAGTACTATAAAGTGGGGAGTTGCAAGAAACATAAACTGTGATGGAAAAATGTTGGATTTCTTATATAAACTTACCCCACCCCTTTTTCTTACTATAATAGTTCGGATGAAACGGCAACGCCTAAATCCAGCTCGACATCTTCCAGCAATACAAGCAGCGATAACGATGACGACGACGACGATGACGATGGAAAAGATTATTCAATGAAAATGACAGACGCCGAATTGTTTGCAGCATGTGAAGGACGTACAGCACGAAAGGGTGGTCTGGGTCTGGTAGAACAAAAGGGCAAATATGCTCGTGTCATGCAGGATTATCTTGCTCATGACAAGAGCAAAGACGACGTCAAGGACGACAGCAAGAAGCGGAAACGGGATAATGATACAAAGGTCGAGATGAAGAAGAAGACGAAGGGTGAGGACGGTGAGGAAAAAGAAAAGAAGAAAAAGAAGAAGAGCAAAGACGACGGAGAAGACAAGAAAAAGGACAAGAAGAAAAAGAAAAAGAGCAAAGAGAGCAACGAGAAGAAGGACAAGAAGAAGAAAAAGAAAGAAAAGAAGAGCGATTAGAAAGATATCCCACCCCCACTCATCCACCACTCCAACCATAACATACATTCATCATCCATCCCCACCCTCCACATCATTGAATTTACACTTTGATTTTTTGCATTTCCCTATAGTTTTTTATTTAATACATGTACACTGTTCAACTTGTTATTGTATCTGTGTGCTGTTGAACTTGTGTGGTCAGGCAAGAGCCCCGTCATATCTAAACCGGCGGAGACCATGTCAATAAGCAACCGTCGTAATAGTAATTTAAAGAACAAGTTGCTGCTTTGCTGAATGTCTGATGGGCGAGTTACACAAACCCTTTGCCACACTATCCTGACCCGTATATATACTGCCATTGAAAAAATTTGTTGCCATGACAACCAGTTGTTGTCAAAGGGGGTTCCTTCCCAACTTGAAAGCATACGAGGAGCGACTTGCTGCTGCTACTGCTGCTCTCTCACACAGAAGTCTGAACAGAGGTATTTGATTTATCATTTTCATTATTTCAAGTAGAAAGTGTTGGGCAGGATGTCCCCAAAGGAGTCCAGCGAATGCCATTTCAACCGAGGAAAAAAAAAGAAACTCTTCTTTTTTTCTCGAATGACAAAAACGCTTGGGATCAGCAATGGAGGTATAGGTAATCTTGTTTCTGTATGACTCAAGCTCTGTCAATGGACAGCCCATAAAGAAGCTGTGTGGAAAGATGAAGAATAAAAACCATAAAGCTCTTTTCTTCCTTTTTCCTGACAGAGGATCTAAGGCAGAAACGGTTTAAAGAAAAAACACAAAACGCGAGAAATAACTTCTTTTATAGAGACACAAAAAAAAATTTTTTTTTTTTTTTTGGACGGAGATTACGAGAGAGAGAGAGATGGGGTATTATTGATGAGCCCTCCCCTCACGCCACACAAATTCCATTGGAAAGCACTGCCATAATAACTACCCAGGCAACATGCATAGCCACTAAAAGCAGGCTATGAGAAACGCTCTCACTATTATAATGAAAAGGGAGTTAGAAACTTGAACATAAAAGAAGATGATATGCTCACTTGCCTATAAAAATCCATCATGGCAAGAATGATGACGGGGTAAAGAATGGCGGGCGAAGGAGCGTATGGATAGCATGGATAAGTGCAAGTAGCAATCTAACACATGCTCGTGTTAGCACATATCACTAGGTCCATTTTGGTGAGTAAATTGATATATACCTTTAGGAAAGCAGTGATGCTCTTGACTGTACGTACACCCATATCGCTTCTGAGCCCCTCTGCTTCTGTAGCAGGCGCAGAAGGACCTGTCAAACTGCCACTGCCAATAAGAAACTCATTGTCGCTATCATCCTCACAATCCGTATCCTTCTTTCTCCTTTTACTGGTAGCAGACCCTTGACTGCTCTCTCGCTTGACGTTGCGGCTTGGTCCAGCATTATCTTGTTCAATTTCTTCCATCAAAGAATCCATCAGTCCATCCGTTCCTTCACCCGACCCTTGTTGGTGATGATACTGTGATCCATCATCATTCATCTTGATCTCTTCGTCAGCTGGAATGGCTTGAATTTTGCTTCCAATATCCAGCACCGAAGGCTCGTTCTTGATCATATTGGGCGAGAAGAATCCGTCTTGCGTTCGCCAAGAAGAGCGTCTGGCTCTTTTCATTTTGGAAGATGTTGGCGAGGTGCCCTTACCATTACATCCTTGTGTTGTTGTTGTTGTTGTTGTTGTTGTATCCGTAGTAGCGGCACCAGTAGTTGTTGTAGCACTTGATCCAAACATGGTTGATTCATCCACATACAATGGCTGCGGCATTTGTCGAAGTTTGGAGAGTATCTCTTCACATGAAGGTCGTTTGTCTGGATCTGTCGATAATAGCATGCGAATCAAAAGTTTAAGTTCGGGAGGGATGTGCTCGGGTACGTCTTGATGTCGCATCGCTTCAGAAAGTGTAGGATCGGATAGGTTCTGTTGATTCTTGTAGATATCGAACCTGTTTTTGGGAAATTCCACTCTGTAATACAACACATCCAAGATTCAGTATGAATGACACTTTTTGCCTCCTATCAGAAAGATATATATATTACTACTTACTCTCGGATCGACAGAATCTCTTCCTGCAACAGATCAATGTCATCCACATTGGTATAGGGCAGTCGGGTGTAGCATAGATAGTACAAGACCATCCCTAGTGACCACATATCTGCTTTGGGGGAGAACTCTTTCATATGGCGTCCACGTGGATCCATGCGAACATGTTCTGGAGCCATAAACTCAAGTGTGCCTGTTGCGCCTGTTCGATCATTATCTGGAACGCCTTCCAGATCCTCACACTCACCGAAATCAGAGATGAGCACGCGTGGACTGAAAAGCAAACAATACACAATGATGAGTATCTTTCCTCCCCCGTGTATCCATGATTAACGTAACACATATCAGCAAGTGATAAAATAAAAGGGCTCACATGCCACGAAAATCAAAAGCACCGCGCCATTCGTTCGGTTGATCGTGAGCGCGCTTCCGCTCATCCCACTTTAGCAGCAAGTTTGGAGGCTTCAGATCACGATGGACAATATTTTGTTGATGCAAATGCGCTAACCCTTCAACGATATCCAGAAACAGCGACCAGATTTCTGGCATGCTCAGCAGCCTTTTCTGGGTATGCGTGGATGGTGCACTTTCTTGTGTCGTCTGCTGGTGTTCCTGCAGCTGGCGTTTGATACGTTCTCGTTTTCTCTGCTTTGCTGATTTAGGTGCTTCTGGCTTTGACGACGACGACGGCTTTTCTGTGGTTGAGGGCAATATTTCTGGTTCCATATACTCTTCCAAATTGCCACCGTTGGCGCATTCCTATAGCATCCGATAAGGAAAAATCATCCCTCTGTACAATTCACTCAAATGTTCTTTCCTTTCTCCAGTTGCTTTAAATAAATCCTTTATAGCCGAATCAGTTCCTTACCATGAGGATAAATAAGCACGGTATTTCAGGTCCTTTAGAGCAACTACGTTAGTACTATAACCAAAAGCAAAGATATATACAAATGCTTTACCAAATGGTGTCAATCGATTGTATTCGAGCCACGCGTGCTTGTAGCTTATGATGTTTGGATGGCGAAGGCGTTCCAGCAGATGCACCTCCCTCAACATCTTAACCAGCCAAGGGTGATTGTTGCCAACAGCAACCTTTTTGACGGCGTATTTCCCCAACTTGACTCCATCAAGCTCATGCTAATCACAATAATTATATGAGTGTTAGTCCGTGACCACTTCCCCTCTCTTTTTCCAAAAGAAGCTCATATTACCTCACACAGGTATACACTGCCTCGGAATCCACGACCGAGCTTTTTCCTCTCAACAAAGAATTTTTCATAATATCCCTCGTTGAATGCATTAGCATTTAGACGGATATTACTCACAAGTGGTGGCGTCGTGCTTGTTTGACCATGGGTTGTACGAGGTGATCTGGGAAAAATCCATATATTTGATAGATTAGACAACGTGGAACCTTGAATAGATGCTTGACACATTCATCAAGATATTAAAAAAGCCTTACTGCACAGGAGTAGTTGATGCAAGTAATCGAAAGTAATTTCGATCCATAAAATCCGGCTCATTATTCTGATAGGATCCCTTAAAATATCGTTAGGGTTCTAATAAACAACACTCCAAGAAAAATGAAGCTTACTTACCTCTTCAGAATTGGTGTTTTGTCGCGGGAACGGTCGATGACAAAGTGGACATTCGCCCGAAGAAGGAGTCAGCTATTACATCATGTCATTGTTAAAAAAGGAGAGTAGAAATGCGCCTGAATGAAAAAAAAAGCGTGTTACCAGCATAGAAGAAGAGGATGATGTATCTTGCGTTTCACTTGGTACTTGTTGACGGACAGTCACCATCCGGCTTTCTCGATTATAGAGCACCATTTGACCGCTTACATCGTTCTTACTAAACAATTCCCCATTAAAGTTATTCCTTTCTCCTTCTTCTCAAAAAGAAACGGTTGTATCTCTTTCATATATTTTTGTTTTGAGTGCTATTGCCCTCGCACACAGACCCACACACTTTTTTTAATATATAATTTTCCATGTGAACACATACGAGATTACTGTCCATTCGCGATATGGAACAATCTCAAACGAGGAACGAGAAGGTGATAATGGAGCAATGGCCATAATGTCGGACGGATTGTACTCTGGTGATGGGGCTGATAAAATAGAAGATGACAATGCCGTTACCAAGGCTGGGTCAGGTTGTTGTTGTTGATAACTTGTAGAGCGAGAGCGTTGTCGTCCCATGGCTACTGACGATGGCGCGTCTACTGCTAGTGGTATGGGTGGTGTTGTTGCAGCTCCAGTCAATGGGTGAGTGAGGAATCTATGGCGAGGACTGGTAGGTGAAGGTTCATAATCGCTTGGCAAGTAAGGTAGCGGGAGTGGTACTCGAGTAGTATGCTCAGGACGATTCAGCTGCACTTCGGCCTCGCTGGACCTCCGAGCATTGCGATGATCGTTTTCTTGCATAGGCACTGTTTCTTTTTATTAAAAAACGGGAAAAGTATATATATAAAAACGTGTGAGTGTCAAAAAGGCTGTGTTGGTGGGAATTTTAAACTGCATGAATTTTTATCTTTTAGTTGGAGCGGCATTTTTCTCTCACACCACTTTATCGCAATGGGAATACCACTACCACTAGAAACGCAACTATATACAGCATCCCACTCTCTATTGTTCTTTCATGCTACATCCCGTGAGAATTCTCTGTACTACTCTATGCAAATGACTTTTATAAGATTAAGTCCTTTAGTAGTATCGGCATTGTCAAAGTCAATAATTTTACTCATCGTCAGCTCAAGAATGTAAGACGATCGCTGCCACCATAATTGTTCAGCGTTTGGCAGTGTTGCTTTTAAAGTGACGGACCTATTGTTTGTATTGAGTGCATTGACAATTGCAGAAGGTACCTCGTTCTTTATTAATAGAGTTGCACGTGTGTCACGTTGCTTAACAACACCTGTCAGTTATGATAGTACTACTCCTCCAAAGCAATCCATTGCCAATAGCCAAAGGAATCTGCTCAGTAATTCAATACTGGCCGCCTATTCATCACTCTTGAATACTGACATCCATTTCAATTGTAGTAAGTCTTACTAGACTGGAATGGCTTGTAGCTAACAAAGAAGCAACGGGCGATCACTTCATACCAAATCAAATCAATACTATCGAGTCAGCGTAACCATAGCAACATCAATCTTGAATCTGGTTGCTGTGGCAATAAATGGATCTGCAAAGAAACAACCACCAAACGCGAAAGGCTTTTGATACGGACACCCCCCTCTGATCCTTACGGACACCCCCTTCTATTTTTAATCCTCATCAGGTTACACACATCCTATAAATATATACTTGTGGGGGCTGGATTTGTTCACTTGTTATTGTTATTATACATCTTTCGATATATAACAAAAAGGAACCATAAAAAGTACATGAAAAACATTCCTTAATGCTTTTCAAACTCTCTAGGGTGTCTCTACGGATGTGTTTATGTGCAGTAGTTTATACAAGTATACAAATGCTCCTCAATAAACAGTATACTTTGATATTATATCTTCAACTTTCTACCTACGTTTATCATCCTACTATCCCAACACTATGGAGCAATTGATTGACACTACTTATACCGGATCAAATAAGCAAATTGTGAAAGCAATCAACGAGCAAGCCAGAGAATACAACTTTGCGGTTTCAACTAAACGAAGTGAGAAGAACGTAAAAATCGTGATCCAGTGCGTACATGGTGGAAGCTATCGCAATACACATGGAGTAACTGAAGAGACGCGGGGACGCCAAACAGCGACGAAAACGACCGGCTGCCAATGGACCATGAACCTAAGGTGGTCCGAGAAGGATAAGCACTGGAAAGTAACGAAGGTCAGCAACGACAATGAGCACAACCACTCCCTCGACAAGCCTCCTCAGTATTACCACCAACACCGCACGCCAACTCTCCACGCCGAGCAGCAAATATTATCATTGACAGATAATTCCGTCAGGCCCCTCATGATACATCGAGAAGTCCAGAACCACAAAGACGGCGCAATTATGACCATGAGGGATCTATACAATTTTCGTGCGCAAATATTCCGTGAGGATAATCATGGCGGCTTCAGTAGGATATTCGAGTTCCTCATTGGTAACAACTATATCACTAGATATAAGCCAGACGGCACAGGTAAAAGTCTCGACGCCCTTTTTTTTACCCATGAAACGAGTATAGCAAAAGCACGACGATTCAATGAGATCATTGCTATCGATGCGACGTACAAAACGAGCAGAACCAATATGCCTCTTGTCAATGTTGTTGGTGTCAGTCATCTCGGTGCATCAAAGCTCAAGAACGTGCTTATTGCCTCTGCTTTCTTGGTAAACGAGAAAGAAGAGTCGTACACCTGGCTCCTTCGGACTATGCGACAAGTCATATGACCAGAAGGAAACGTACGCATCTTCATTACGGACAACGAAAGAGCTTTAATCAACGCCATCGAGTCAACTTTCAAAGATGCAGAGCATATACTACTTTGCGGGTGGCATATGGAGCAGCATTTACGTAGCATTTTCAGTACTTGCTTTCCACCGAACAGCGAAGAGATAGGCGAAGCCAAAGCTATCATTAAGCAAATGGTTTATGTTGGTAAAAAAGACGAAGCGACTTTCCAGGCTGCCATTGACGCTTATAAGTGTCTGATCGAAAAAGGTGCTCTTGCGTATGCCAACGAAAACCATAAGCGATCCAACAAAAAGCACAAGAAAACAAAGTCCAAAGCGAAGCATCATGACGACAGCAGCAATAGCGAGAACGACAGAGATACTGAAGATGATGCAACGTCTGCAATAAGTTTGCTGGCAAACAAAAAGAAAGAGAAAATGATGGACTATCTCAACGGGTATGTTAACTACCTTTATCCAATATTTGACTGAGGCTTTTGCCGAGTTGTGCTCACCAGCTGTATTATATTATATTATATAGCTGTCTTGAATATAAGGAGAAATGGGGTGCTTGTTATGCTGGAAGACTTTTAAACATGGGAATGAGGGCATCATCGCGTGTTGAAGGAACACACTGGCGCATCAAAGATACAATGCAAACCACCGGAAGCGTGTTTAAAACGGTCAAAGCAATTGATCGTGTCATGCGTAAATCGGTGTGTACTACACCCTTTGTTTTCGGATTGAAAAGTTAATGTGTTAACAGATATGCTAATCAGAATTTTGTACTAGTTGGCTGATGAAGAGACTCAGTTTTTGCAAGAAAGACATAAAATGCCACTGTATGGAAAGCATGAATCGGCTGCGATGCAAGAGCTCTTTGGCACTATTTCGTTTTTTGTTTTGAATCGACTCCGAAGGGAGCTCAAACGAGCTTGGGATAACTGCGATAAATATCAACTTGACTCAAGCGAGTGCTGGTGTGGTACCACGCTAAACTATGGACTGCCGTGTCAACATAATATCGCACGAAAAGGGTTCAGTATAAGCTTGTCGGATACCCCTGATCGATGGCGTTTGGAATATGACAGAGGTATAATTTTCTGCTATAGTAATACTGTGATTATACTATGCGCCTGTAATATACTTCATATCCTAATATGAGAGTTATATATCCACAGATAGCTTCCAAAAGGTGTATACTCCTGAAGCAATTGTATTAGAGCAACAGAACATGGTACTACAGAAGCTGCATGATGTACTCTACAATATGCGGTCGGATCAGCAAAAATCCGATTTACTTAGTAGTATCGATGGGACTATCGACGAATATACAATGAGTATCGACATTAGCGACATCGAATTACCAAGCAATGTGAAGACGAAAGGACGCCCTGCTAACACAAGAAATGCACGATTACCGTCAAAGTTCGAACTCGATGAAAAGGATAGCCAGCAACGCTTTCAAAATAGAAATGCCAACGAGTCAGAGGAACTCTCCGAAGGCAGCAACACTGAGGATGATAACATCTACATTTTTCCTCAACAAGGGAAAAGAAAGGATCCGGAGATGAACTTCCTTTATAGCACGAAAAAAAAGGTACGTGCTCTTCTGATGGAATTCTAGCTAACAAATACTTGCAGCTATCATGATTTTTTGTAACCAAACTAAGTTGATAAACTATTTATTGTAGATCCAAAAAAGATTTTGTACCCAAGCTGAAGTTCTTCGTTCATCCAAACATCCCTCGCAAGTTCATTGAAACAACTGTCGACATTATGTCTGATGGCTTCTGTGGCTTCCGCACAATCGCACATCATGTACACGGCAATCAAGAAGCTTTTATGTTGGTCAAGCTACAAATGCTGGAGTGCTTCAAGATAAACAAGGATATATATCAGCAGCACTATGTATTTATGCGTGTAGATTTACAGCGCATTGAAACATCACTATCTTACGCACTTGATGCACCACGACCCCCAGAATCGTGCCCATCGGATTACTGGTTCCTTGCGCCTGACTTTGCACAGATCGCTGCAGACACTTATCAACGACCTCTTGCAATTTGTCCAGACAATGATAAGAAAAAGCCAGACTCTGACGAATACGCTTATGAGCCATCTCTAATTTTGCCAATGCAAGGTCCATCGTCCGACAACAAGAATCCTCTCCCCATCATTATGCAGCATCTGAATAACAATCATTGGGCTACCATCGATACAAAAGGACACATTATCAAGATGGACTGGCCGATTATCAACTCGATGTGTATAAAGGCATACCGATCAATGGGTAATATTGATAACCTGCGTAAAACAAAGTGGCGTTATCTGCAGATAAAAAAGCGTGACGACGAAAAGACAGTGCGTGCTGGACCCTTTACATTAGATTAATCATTCTACTACTTCCTGTACAGTAATTCTAATTCCCTCTCTTCTCGAACACCACTCTCTACATTTCATTGTTATTTGATATATTCTGGCATGTGTTAAACAGCGATGTTGATAAGATTTACATAATACCTTAAAGGAACATTATATTTTACATCACTTTGATTTATAGCTCTCCCTTTATATGGTATAGCAAATAACAGAACACACCACTTAGGTATACTCATAACCTTGCGGACACCCCCACAAGTATATATTTATAGGATGTGTGTAACCTGATGAGGAAATAGAAGGGGGTGTCCGTAAGGATTAGAGGGGGGTGTCCGTATCAAAAGCCTGAACCAGATAAGTTTGCTTCCAACAAAACCATCCACATTGAAGTAGTAGGTGGTAGTGATCCAAGCCCGGGATTTACTGTATCGCTTGCGTTTATGAACGTCATATTAGCAATGACTGGGATATGACATGATGGCCAAGTCTTATCATATACATGATGACAGAAAGCGATGCGTATAGAAGTGACACATAAAGAATATATAGCATGAAACGGGACTATATATAAAGTTCAAATATGGAGTACCATATAAGCACAAAGCGACCGGGGAAAAGATAAATGTGTACTACAGCTGTTCTCGATTAAAATGGAGTATGTAACGCTCAAGCTCCGGCATGAAATATGCAAACACACACGTATGTCAATGAGTTATGGAATCCATTTGCCTCTATACCGTACATAATGGTCGTCAAGTTTCTAAAACGCTAACGAGCCTTGATATGATGACGGTGGAAGGGCATGCGCTCAGCGCTGAAAATTAGCTTCAAATACCTCGTCTTCTGCTGTATGCGACGTACAATACTAACATATCCAAACATTGCGAGTTTCAATTAACCGTTCCATTTCTAATGAAGAAAGTGCATCATTGTTGTTTTTTTACCGAGAGTATAGAAACATCCAGACATAGTGATAAACTTGTCTCTATCGTTACAGTAGAATTTTACAACCCGTACTACTGACAATTCACTGTGTACAACTGCTGCTAGATTATGTGTATCTTTTGCTGGAGGGGTAAAGAAGACTAAAGAAATGTTCATCTACTCAGCAGTGCCCTGAAAGAATTCACCATGGACAGTACGCATAATCAAAAACGCATCAGACTGCCCACCCTTCAGGGCAATCACGGGCATAACAATTATGGGCAGTAAGACATTGTAACAAAGACGACAATATCATAGGAACAAGGCCGTCGCAGGGCTAACCAATGGAAGAGAAGAAGAAATGGGCCACAACCATCGACCTTATTGTGGTGCATTCTAAAACAGACTTATATATTAAACATTAATAGAGCATGTATCGCTCAATCTGCCGACCAACAGCAGCATGTAGTCTAAAGCTCAATCAGTGAGTAGCGTCGTTGTGCTCAGTGGCTCGTTTTTTTTTCCAATCTTCGACATATACTACAGTACTTCTATTTTTACAAACAAGGTCACAATACAATGAAAGCATATTGTTTTACTCTTTGTTTTCGACATATACTCCTTCTATTTTTTTTACAAACAAGGTTGCAATAACAATGAAAGCATATGGTTTTACTCTCTGTTCAACAGAGATGGATCCTGCGGCCTTTCCCATTTTGAAGTGTTGTTATTGTATATAACGATGACAGAAGAACAAACCTTTACATTTGCTTCTTTGTTAGTTCCTACAATAGCGAGAAGGAACACGGCTCTTTTGCATGGTATAAATTGAAAACAAAGAGTCTGCTGCACCTCATATACCCGAAGCTATAGTAACCAGAAGCCAGTACTATTGTCTCGACGTCTTTCTCTCCGTATATAAATACTGGCATATCAAATGCAAAACGTGTTAATAATATACACACTACACCTTCTATTTACCTACTCTACATCTATCTATTTGCCTCACCAACGTCTCTTTCTGTCTTTCATCCCCTTAAAATGACATTTTTTCCAGAGTCAACGCCAGAGTCAGCAAGTTCTCCTCAGCAGCAAGAGGTTGCAAGCCCACCAACTCCACAGCAACCTGGATCGCCACAGCGTGAAGGACAGCCCCTTGAAGAGCAGACAGGTGAAGGGCATTCTGGACAGCAAGAGCGTACCCAAGAAAGTCAGTCTGGTAAAGGAGCTCAGCAGCAACGAAGCCGCGCCGACAAAGGGAAAGGCCGCGCAGTTCCGGGACAAGGTATGTACAATTATTCTAATGGATGCTGCTGCTGACATAAAATCCAGCTTAATTCTAACACGACTCCATTCTGAACAATTGAAGGAGGATCTGGCGAACTATCAACCTCTTCTGCATCTGGTATGTCTTATCGTTCACTTTGTGTTACTCAACAATGTTTATAATGAAACGTCAAACAACGGGATTTCCTTTTTCACTAACAAAGAAAAACAAATAATCTAATACAGGTACTCCTGAGCAGCAATTCCCGTCGCGGGCAGGCTCCAAGCGCGCGCACGAACAAGTGGACCGTGGCGACAAGGAAGGAGAAGAGGAGAGATCCCCCGGAGCCCGCGGATCGGGTAGTGCATCGCCGACTCTGGACAGCAAAAAGGTCGCGAAAACGTACGTATAATTCAAGACAAAATGCTATTGTTACTACGTGACGAGGAAGAACAAGAAAACCAGCTCACAAGTAAGCATTTTGTACATGTAATAGACTACTTCCTTGGTTGGCCACTCTGTCAGCAGTCATCAAGCTCTCCCATGAGGATTTTGAAATCGCCGACAAAAATCTATCAATGATCAGTGATCGTTACCAGTTTTTGGAAACCCTTTTCAATTTTACCCAAGTTATGGAAAATTGTCTTTCACGACCTCCTTATTCTATATCACTCCCGGACGACCCCCTTGATGACTATCTAGTCCAGATGAGAAATCAGCTTTTTGACGAGGCTTCTGAATACATACGGTTGAATCTACAAGGCGGAAGAGAAACACACCCAGTAACAACATCCTCTTCGGCCGCGGCTGCGGCTGCGAGTTCGTCGTCGTCGTCAGCTCAAGCCACAACAGCAACAACAGCGCCACCAGCAGCATCGACTGCCGAAAAAGTGGATACGAAGAAACAAAAGAAAGAAGCAGTCGATCCTGAGGAAGGAAAGGAAGAAGAAGCGGTCGATCCTGAGGAAGGAAAGGAAGAAGTCGATCCTGAGGAACGAGAGAAAGGAAAAAAACGCATGGGCTATATTAGCTCATAATGATGCTCATTTTTTACTTGTTCATATACGAGAAATGCAATAGTATTTTCAGTGCAAGTAGTAATAACAATGCAGCAGTATACTTTTTGTCTACCAATTAATAGTAAAATCAGTGCATCTGTCTTCAAAAATAAAGTGTAACAGATATGGAAATGACATTCATGCAATTTGTGCTACAACAGTGATTTCAATATTAAGCAAACAATTCAATAAATTCAGACTGTGCACTCGTCTTACATATATAAATTTGACAGGTTCTTTCATAGTTTTACTACGGCGGATAAAAAAGCATATGTACTTCACGGGATGTGCTTAGCATAGTTAGCATAGCAGTATTGTTCTCAGCATGTTTGATGAATTAAAAAAGCATCATCAATCAAGGATAGGTCTCTAACAACCGAATCAAATATCTAATATCATAGAACTCTCTGTTTCACCAAGTTTGCATAAATGTTGTATATCAATGGATTATATTGACAACAAACCTATTTTGTTCCTCTACATAACACCTTTATTTTACAGTGATAACTTCTTCAGTCTCTAAGATAAATCACTCCATCAATAGCGGAGAGCTATAGTAATGAATAGCAAGTAGCGCGTAATATGTGTATATTGCACTGGTGTTTTTATCATTCTCTTCGTCGATGGAAGCGGCTTATCATGTAATATTAGTGCGTAGTCGGTTAAAACATTATATCATACGCGGATTCTTTTGTCGATATTTTATAGAGATGGTTACCAATATATGAAGTTGCTTTTCCATTTCATTAACAGCATCTCTGTTCTGCCATCAGTGATAAGTCTAACATGCCATTTAAAATTGAAAGCGTGAGAAAACATTTGTGCGTAGATGCATCATGCATCTGGCTTCCCAAAGAAATGGTATCAAAGAGCTTTTCGTGTGACTGTGTACGGAGGGCGTAAAGTGTAAGCATATAAAAGAGAACATGGACCGATGCAAGACGTGCATATTGTTTTTTTTTAGGAGCTAGCATTGTGATGGGCGAAACGAACAAAAGAACTCATATACGCAAAGCAACGCCGGATGACATTTATCTTACGCAAAGCATCGTCAATTTGGTGAACCGAACATTTCGAAGTGACAGCTGTAAGTGCAGTTTACATCGAGTCTAGTATAACCTTTTCAAATGATATTAATTTTATTCTTATCACTCGACGGAACATTGTGAACATATAATCAAACAAAGGTGACTTAGTCTCCGATACGGAAATCTTTCCCGACAACGAGCGCGTTACATTCGAAGATATTGAAACACTGATAGTTGAAAGTGGTGGGAAATCGAGTGCGCTCTGGTTCGCTTTCGATCAACAGTGGGTACAAGAGCACGGCAAGTACGAAGAAGTCATTGTCGGTGCAGTGAAAATCGGCCCGTATAATTTCCGTAGCCACAAGGATAGTTGCATCCTCGAAATCTTCGCCATTTCCCCTGAATATCGAAAGCGTGGTCTAGGCAGCTTTCTAGCTCAGGAAGCACTAAAGTATGCAAAGGAGTCGGGATATACGACAGCGTACTTAATGGTCCTCGACTCAAAACCGAAACTGCTTGATTGGTGTCGACGGGCGCTAGGATTTGAAGAGATTTACACTGTAAATATACAGGACGTCATAAGATCAACAGAGATGCAGCCGTAGTTGTATTAAAGAGAGAATTGTTTTACAAGGGTTTATTATAGTTTCGCCAATTATTTGTATGCATGCTAGATAAAATCACTCGAAAAAATCACGGAAACGGATTTCGGAAATTACTTTCTCCGAACGGTTAATTATATAACCGAACCAAAATTCGTTTTTCAGTTTTGGGGTAGTTTTGGGTTTTTTAACTTCTTCCTCAAAATGGAACCGCAAAAACAGCAACAAATCCAATCCCAAGAAACACCCGAGCAACCTCAATTGAAAAGATGCAGTAATTGCAAATCTTATCGCCCTTTGCTATTTTTTGTTATCAATAGACAAGATTACAACACGTGTAGAAAATGCCATGAACGCCAAAGTGACGTCGGTAAACCAATCGCAGAGCAGTTACTCCTGACAGTGGACGAAGTACTCGACATGATTCCTTCGCGTCAAAGTTTGAGGAACGTAGCCGACAGTCTCGAAGATTACAGCCTCGACGCGTATGTGCAACTTGACGACGATATGTTGGCGTTGTCAGATTCGCAACTTGTGATCAACATCCGCGATCGTATCCAGGCTGTTGACGGATACCATTACTACGAAGCATACCGAACAGAACCACGAAGAAAGTTCGGCTATTCTTTCCTTTTTCGATGCTCGCAAGATTTCGATGTGTAGGGTCAAGCTGCCATTCGTTCACGATTGTATCGGCGTATGGCAACTTTCTTGTGCAATGGCCGCATCAGCGGCATGGTCGATCGAGTGAATGGTTACTTTCACTTGAATATCGAACACTCCTGTGGGCATAGGGCTGCACCTGCCGTCGAAAATTACGCCGTCCCGCAAAATGTACGTGCATACATCGCTGCAAATGCCATCGACTTGGATGCACAACAGCTGCATCGTAACATTATCCGTCAGTTTCAACAAGAAGCGACAAGAATAACGCAGGGGCAAGTGTATTACTGGGCGTGCCAGTCGATCCAAGACCAATATACACTGCACAACAACCAGTTTAGTCCCTGATGAAAAGCAAAGGAACGCAACAGTATCTAGTACTTCCTTTACAGATTTGAACTCGAATGGTTTTATTATATGCTCGCCAATCAAAGCTCTTGAGAAAGGCTGAATTCCTTCAACCATTTCGTCTCGAAAAACAAAAATAGATGACTTCTCCAACCCTGCACTTTGTGCTGCAAGGAGTGCCTTATCAATATTAGACGCATGTGATATGAAGAACCTTGACGCTTGTTTTTCGAATTTGGTACACCAACTCCTCTACTGTATACGATGGATTCGATGGGCTGACAATTCCACCTAAAAAAATAAAGTTTTTATCTCTAAGAAGCAAATTCGGATGGTAACAAAAAGTCAAAAAATTATAGTTGCCGACCTGTTATCAAAGTACCACATACTGGCACCGCATACATAGTCAACCTATTTTTGTAATACGAGTGTCCGAATATTATGCGTTTAGTGTTTATGTAAAGTTGCATATATATAGTAGTATGCCTACCGGCGGCTCTTGTGCACCTTCATAAAAGATCTTTTAAAGGGATGCGCCGCATATATCATTCACCCTAAAAGTTTCTATCGATAACGATCACCTGATCATATGTAGTCAAAACAGACGTGATCCGCTCTATGGGATGAGAGAGAATAGCACTGTTGACCACAAATTAGTGATGGGATATACGCAGAATCAATTGCTGAACGAAACAAAGTCATGCGAGCATTAATAAAAGCTGATGCGAGAGTTTTATAATGCAGGCGTTGTGGTTAGGGGCTCGTCCAATAATCTCCACTCTAACAGCTGACGGTCATTGAGCTGAGAATATAAAATACAACGAACGTAATTACAAGGTAGATCATAAAGTGTCATTCTAGACCGCCTCGTCGTCAATTTCAAGGCAAAACGTGAGTTTGTGCATTCATCGGGCGCGCAAAACAAGCAGTATCACAAGCCAATGTTTCAATAGATTACTTCAACGCCATTGTCTATTCGTGCCCTTAATTTACAAGCACTGTATTAGTGCATGTGCCTGATCTCGGTAACTCATGATGATCAAAACTTACACAGTACGAGAAATGCATAAAGACTGTGACGGCTTGTGCATCTCGTACTCCATTTACTATAATAAAGAAGCTAAGAAAGAAATTTGATTGTTTACAATGATGCAATGATTTTCAATAAAACATCCCAATTCAAATATTGGAGTTTTCGGTCTATTCAATATCGGTAAACCAAAGACCATCCATTTTGGCACCCATTATCAAACAAGCCTCATCTGAAGACGCATTATGTATGATATTTAAATGAGGCGTTCAGCGAGACAGAGGAAGTCAAACGACGGTATTAAAAGGCTTTTGATACGGACACCCCCTTCTATATTTAATCCTCATCAGGTTACACACATCCTATAAATATATACTTGTGGGGGTGTCCGCAAGGATGTGTTCACTGGATTTGTTCACTTGTTATTGTTATCATACATCTTTCGATATATAACAAAAAGGAACCATAAAAAGTACATGAAAAACATTCCTTAATGCTTTTCAAACTCTCTAGGGTGTCTCTACGGATGTGTTTATGTGCAGTAGTTTATACAAGTATACAAATGCTCCTCAATAAACAGTATACTTTGATAATATATCTTCAACTTTCTACCTACGTTTATCATCCTGCTATCCCAACACTATGGAGCAATTGATTGACACTACTTATACCGGATCAAATAAGCAAATTGTGAAAGCAATCAACGAGCAAGCCAGAGAATACAACTTTGCGGTTTCAACTAAACGAAGTGAGAAGAACGTAAATATCGTGATCCAGTGCGTACATGGTGGAAGCTATCGCAATACACATGGAGTAACTGAAGAAACGCGGGGACGCCAAACAGCGACGAAAACGACCGGCTGCCAATGGACCATGAACCTAAGGTGGTCCGAGAAGGATAAGCACTGGAAAGTAACGAAGGTCAGCAACGACAATGAGCACAACCACTCCCTCGACAAGCCTCCTCAGTATTACCACCAACACCGCACGCCAACTCTCCACGCCGAGCAGCAAATATTATCATTGACAGATAATTCCGTCAGGCCCCTCATGATACATCGAGAAGTCCAGAACCACAAAGACGGCGCAATTATGACCATGAGGGATCTATACAATTTTCGTGCGCAAATATTCCGTGAGGATAATCATGGCGGCTTCAATAGGATATTCGAGTTCCTCATTGGTAACAACTATATCACTAGATATAAGCCAGACGGCACAGGTAAAAGTCTCGACGCCCTTTTTTTTACCCATGAAACGAGTATAGCAAAAGCACGACGATTCAATGAGATCATTGCTATCGATGCGACGTACAAAACGAGCAGAACCAATATGCCTCTTGTCAATGTTGTTGGTGTCAGTCATCTCGGTGCATCAAAGCTCAAGAACGTGCTTATTGCCTCTGCTTTCTTGGTAAACGAGAAAGAAGAGTCGTACACCTGGCTCCTTCGGACTATGCGACAAGTCATATGGCCAGAAGGAAACGTACGCATCTTCATTACGGACAACGAAAGAGCTTTAATCAACGCCATCGAGTCAACTTTCAAAGATGCAGAGCATATACTTTGCGGGTGGCATATGGAGCAGCATTTACGTAGCATTTTCAGTACTTGCTTTCCACCGAACAGCGAAGAGATAGGCGAAGCCAAAGCTATCATTAAGCAAATGGTTTATGTTGGTAAAAAAGACGAAGCGACTTTCCAGGCTGCCATTGACGCTTATAAGTGTCTGATCGAAAAAGGTGCTCTTGCGTATGCCAACGAAAACCATAAGCGATCCAACAAAAAGCACAAGAAAACAAAGTCCAAAGCGAAGCGTCATGACGACAGCAGCAATAGCGAGAACGACAGAGATACTGAAGATGATGCAAGGTCTGCAATAAGTTTGCTGGCAAACAAAAAGAAAGAGAAAATGATGGACTATCTCAACGGGTATGTTAACTACCTTTATCCAATATTTGACTGAGGCTTTTGCCGAGTTGTGCTCACCAGCTGTATTATATTATATTATATAGCTGTCTTGAATATAAGGAGAAATGGGGTGCTTGTTATGCTGGAAGACTTTTAAACATGGGAATGAGGGCATCATCGCGTGTTGAAGGAACACACTGGCGCATCAAAGATACAATGCAAACGACCGGAAGCTTGTTTAAAACGGTCAAAGCAATTGATCGTGTCATGCGTAAATCGGTATGTACTACACCCTTTGTTTTCGAATTGAAAAGTTAATGTGTTAACAGATATGCTAATGTTGGCTGATGAAGAGACTCAGTTTTTGCAAGAAAGACATAAAATGCCACTGTATGGAAAGCATGAATCGGCTGCGATGCAAGAGCTCTTTGGCACTATTTCGTTTTTTGCTTTGAATCGACTCCGAAGGGAGCTCAAACGAGCTTGGGATAACTGCGATAAATATCAACTTGACTCAAGCGAGTGCTGGTGTGGTACCACGCTAAACTATGGACTGCCGTGTCAACATAATATCGCACGAAAAGGGTTCAGTATAAGCTTGTCGGATATCCCTGATCGATGGCGTTTGGAATATGACAGAGGTATAATTTTCTGCTATAGTAATACTGTGATTATACTATGCGCCTGTAATATACTTCATATCCTAATATGAGAGTTATTTATCCACAGATAGCTTCCAAAAGGTGTATACTCCTGAAGCAATTGTATTAGAGCAACAGAACATGGTACTACAGAAGCTGCATGATGTACTCTACAATATGCGGTCGGATCAGCAAAAATCCGATTTACTTAGCAGTATCGATGGGACTATCGACGAATATACAATGAGTATCGACATTAGCGACATCGAATTACCAAGCAATGTGAAGACGAAAGGACGCCCTGCTAACACAAGAAATGCACGATTACCGTCAAAGTTCGAACTCGATGAAAAGGATAGCCAGCAACGCTTTCAAAATAGAAATGCCAACGAGTCAGAGGAACTCTCCGAAGGCAGCAACACTGAGGATGATAACATCTACATTTTTCCTCAACAAGGGAAAAGAAAGGATCCGGAGATGAACTTCCTTTAAAGCACGAAAAAAAAGGTACGTGCTCTTCTGATGGAGTTCTAGCTAACAAATACTTGCAGCTATCATGATTTTTTGTAACCAAACTAAGTTGATAAACTATTTATTGTAGATCCAAAAAAGATTTTGTACCCAAGCTGAAGTTCTTCGTTCATCCAAACATCCCTCGCAAGTTCATTGAAACAACTGTCGACATTATGTCTGATGGCTTCTGTGGCTTCCGCACAATCGCACATCATGTACACGGCAATCAAGAGGCTTTTATGTTGGTCAAGCTACAAATGCTGGAGTGCTTCAAGATAAACAAGGATATATATCAGCAGCACTATGTATTTATGCGTGTAAATTTACAGCGCATTGAAACATCACTATCTTACGCACTTGATGCACCACGACCCCCAGAATCGTGCCCATCGGATTACTGGTTCCTTGCGCCTGACTTTGCACAGATCGCTGCAGACACTTATCAACGACCTCTTGCAATTTATCCAGACAATGATAAGAAAAAGCCAGACTCTGACGAATACGCTTATGAGCCATCTCTAATTTTGCCAATGCAAGGTCCATCGTCCGACAACAAGAATCCTCTCCCCATCATTATGCAGCATCTGAATAACAATCATTGGGCTACCATCGATACAAAAGGACACATTATCAAGATGGACTGGCCGATTATCAACTCGATGTGTATAAAGGCATACCGATCAATGGGTAATATTGATAACCTGCGTAAAACAAAGTGGCGTTATCTGCAGATAAAAAAGCGTGACGACGAAAAGACAGTGCGTGCTGGACCCTTTACACTAGATTAATCATTCTACTACTTCCTGTACAGTAATTCTAATTCCCTCTCTTCTCGAACACCACTCTCTACATTTCATTGTTATTTGATATATTCTGGCATATGTTAAACAGCGATGTTGATAAGATTTACATAATACCTTAAAGGAGCATTATATTTTACATCACTTTGATTTATGGCTCTCCCTTTATATGGTATAGCAAATAACAGAACACACCACTTAGGTATACTCATAACCTTGCGGACACCCCCACAAGTATATATTTATAGGATGTGTGTAACCTGATGAGGAAATAGAAGGGGTTGTCCGTAAGGATTAGAGGGGGGTGTCCGTATCAAAAGCCTGAACCAGATAAGTTTGCTTCCAACAAAACCATCCACATTAAAGTAGTAGGTGGTAGTGATCCAAGCCCGGGATTTACTGTATCGCTTGCGTTTATGAACGTCATATTAGCAATGACTGGGATATGACATGATGGCCAAGTCTTATCATATACATGATGACAGAAAGCGATGCGTATAGAAGTGACACATAATGAATATATAGCATGAAACGGGACTATATATAAAGTTCAAATATAGAGTACCATATAAGCACAAAGCGACCGGGGAAAAGATAAATGTGTACTACAGCTGTTCTCGATTAAAATGGAGTATGTAACGCTCAAGCTCCGGCATGAAATATGCAAACACACACGTATGTCAATGAGTTATGGAATCCATTTGCCTCTATACCGTACATAATGGTCGTCAAGTTTCTAAACCGCTAACGAGCCTTGATATGATGACGGTGGAAGGGCATGCGCTCAGCGCTGAAAATTAGCTTCAAATACCTCGTCTTCTGCTGTATGCGACGTACAATACTAACATATCCAAACATTGCGAGTTTCAATTAACCGTTCCATTTCTAATGAAGAAAGTGCATCATTGTTGTTTTTTTACCGAGAGTATAGAAACATCCAGACATAGTGATAAACTTGTCTCTATCGTTACAGTAGAATTTTACAACCCGTACTACTGACAATTCACTGTGTACAACTGCTGCTAGATTATGTGTATCTTTTGCTGGAGGGGTAAAGAAGACTAAAGAAATGTTCATCTACTCAGCAGTGCCCTGAAAGAATTCACCATGGACAGTACGCATAATCAAAAACGCATCAGACTGCCCACCCTTCAGGGCAATCACGGGCATAACAATTATGGGCAGTAAGACATTGTAACAAAGACGACAATATCATAGGAACAAGGCCGTCGCAGGGCTAACCAATGGAAGAGAAGAAGAAATGGGCCACAACCATCGACCTTATTGTGGTGCATTCTAAAACAGACTTATATATTAAACATTAATAGAGCATGTATCGCTCAATCTGCCGACCAACAGCAGCATGTAGTCTAAAGCTCAATCAGTGAGTAGCGTCGTTGTGCTCAGTGGCTCGTTTTTTTTTCCAATCTTCGACATATACTACAGTACTTCTATTTTTACAAACAAGGTCACAATACAATGAAAGCATATTGTTTTACTCTTTGTTTTCGACATATACTCCTTCTATTTTTTTTACAAACAAGGTTGCAATAACAATGAAAGCATATGGTTTTACTCTCTGTTCAACAGAGATGGATCCTGCGGCTTTTCCCATTTTGAAGTGTTGTTATCGTATATAACGATGACAGAAGAACAAACCTTTACATTTGCTTCTTTGTTAGTTCCTACAATAGCAAGAAGGAACACGGCTCTTCTGCATGGTATAAATTGAAAACAAAGAGTCTGCTGCACCTCATATACCCGAAGCTATAGTAACCAGAAGCCAGTACTATTGTCTCGACGTCTTTCTCTCCGTATATAAATACTGGCATATCAAATGCAAAACGTGTTAATAATATACACACTACACCTTCTATTTACCTACTCTACATCTATCTATTTGCCTCACCAACGTCTCTTTCTGTCTTTCATCCCCTTAAAATGACATTTTTTCCAGAGTCAACGCCAGAGTCAGCAAGTTCTCCTCAGCAGCAAGAGGTTGCAAGCCCACCAACTCCACAGCAACCTGGATCGCCACAGCGTGAAGGACAGCCCCTTGAAGAGCAGACAGGTGAAGGGCATTCTGGACAGCAAGAGCGTACCCAAGAAAGTCAGTCTGGTAAAGGAGCTCAGCAGCAACGAAGCCGCGCCGACAAAGGGAAAGGCCGCGCAGTTCCGGGACAAGGTATGTACAATTATTCTAATGGATGCTGCTGCTGACATAAAATCCAGCTTAATTCTAACACGACTCCATTCTGAACAATTGAAGGAGGATCTGGCGAACTATCAACCTCTTCTGCATCTGGTATGTCTTATCGTTCACTTTGTGTTACTCAACAATGTTTATAATGAAACGTCAAACAACGGGATTTCCTTTTTCACTAACAAAGAAAAACAAATAATCTAATACAGGTACTCCTGAGCAGCAATTCCCGTCGCGGGCAGGCTCCAAGCGCGCGCACGAACAAGTGGACCGTGGCGACAAGGAAGGAGAAGAGGAGAGATCCCCCAGAGCCCGCGGATCGGGTAGTGCATCGCCGACTCTGGACAGCAAAAAGGTCGCGGAAACGTACGTATAATTCAAGACAAAATGCTATTGTTACTACGTGACGAGGAAGAACAAGGAAACCAGCTCACAAGTAAGCATTTTGTACATGTAATAGACTACTTCCTTGGTTGGCCACTCTGTCAGCAGTCATCAAGCTCTCCCATGAGGATTTTGAAATCGCCGACAAAAATCTATCAATGATCAGTGATCGTTACCAGTTTTTGGAAACCCTTTTCAATTTTACCCAAGTTATGGAAAATTGTCTTTCACGACCTCCTTATTCTATATCACTCCCGGACGACCCCCTTGATGACTATCTAGTCCAGATGAGAAATCAGCTTTTTGACGAGGCTTCTGAATACATACGGTTGAATCTACAAGGCGGAAGAGAAACACACCCAGTAACAACATCCTCTTCGGCCGCGGCTGCGGCTGCGAGTTCGTCGTCGTCGTCAGCTCAAGCCACAACAGCAACAACAGCGCCACCAGCAGCATCGACTGCCGAAAAAGTGGATACGAAGAAACAAAAGAAAGAAGCAGTCGATCCTGAGGAAGGAAAGGAAGAAGTCGATCCTGAGGAACGAGAGAAAGGAAAAAAACGCATGGGCTATATTAGCTCATAATGATGCTCATTTTTTACTTGTTCATATACGAGAAATGCAATAGTATTTTCAGTGCAAGTAGTAATAACAATGCAGCAGTATACTTTTTGTCTACCAATTAATAGTAAAATCAGTGCATCTGTCTTCAAAAATAAAGTGTAACAGATATGGAAATGACATTCATGCAATTTGTGCTACAACAGTGATTTCAATATTAAGCAAACAATTCAATAAATTCAGACTGTGCACTCGTCTTACATATATAAATTTGACAGGTTCTTTCATAGTTTTACTACGGCGGATAAAAAAGCATATGTACTTCACGGGATGTGCTTAGCATAGTTAGCATAGCAGTATTGTTCTCAGCATGTTTGATGAATTAAAAAAGCATCATCAATCAAGGATAGGTCTCTAACAACCGAATCAAATATCTAATATCATAGAACTCTCTGTTTCACCAAGTTTGCATAAATGTTGTATATCAATGGATTATATTGACAACAAACCTATTTTGTTCCTCTACATAACACCTTTATTTTACAGTGATAACTTCTTCAGTCTCTAAGATAAATCACTCCATCAATAGCGGAGAGCTATAGTAATGAATAGCAAGTAGCGCGTAATATGTGTATATTGCACTGGTGTTTTTATCATTCTCTTCGTCGATGGAAGCGGCTTATCATGTAATATTAGTGCGTAGTCGGTTAAAACATTATATCATACGCGGATTCTTTTGTCGATATTTTATAGAGATGGTTACCAATATATGAAGTTGCTTTTCCATTTCATTAACAGCATCTCTGTTCTGCCATCAGTGATAAGTCTAACATGCCATTTAAAATTGAAAGCGTGAGAAAACATTTGTGCGTAGATGCATCATGCATCTGGCTTCCCAAAGAAATGGTATCAAAGAGCTTTTCGTGTGACTGTGTACGGAGGGCGTAAAGTGTAAGCATATAAAAGAGAACATGGACCGATGCAAGACGTGCATATTGTTTTTTTTAAGGAGCTAGCATTGTGATGGGCGAAACGAACAAAAGAACTCATATACGCAAAGCAACGCCGGATGACATTTATCTTACGCAAAGCATCGTCAATTTGGTGAACCGAACATTTCGAAGTGACAGCTGTAAGTGCAGTTTACATCGAGTCTAGTATAACCTTTTCAAATGATATTAATTTTATTCTTATCACTCGACGGAACATTGTGAACATATAATCAAACAAAGGTGACTTAGTCTCCGATACGGAAATCTTTCCCGACAACGAGCGCGTTACATTCGAAGATATTGAAACACTGATAGTTGAAAGTGGTGGGAAATCGAGTGCGCTCTGGTTCGCTTTCGATCAACAGTGGGTACAAGAGCACGGCAAGTACGAAGAAGTCATTGTCGGTGCAGTGAAAATCGGCCCGTATAATTTCCGTAGCCACAAGGATAGTTGCATCCTCGAAATCTTCGCCATTTCCCCTGAATATCGAAAGCGTGGTCTAGGCAGCTTTCTAGCTCAGGAAGCACTAAAGTATGCAAAGGAGTCGGGATATACGACAGCGTACTTAATGGTCCTCGACTCAAAACCGAAACTGCTTGATTGGTGTCGACGGGCGCTAGGATTTGAAGAGATTTACACTGTAAATATACAGGACGTCATAAGATCAACAGAGATGCAGCCGTAGTTGTATTAAAGAGAGAATTGTTTTACAAGGGTTTATTATAGTTTCGCCAATTATTTGTATGCATGCTAGATAAAATCACTCGAAAAAATCACGGAAACGGATTTCGGAAATTACTTTCTCCGAACGGTTAATTATATAACCGAACCAAAATTCGTTTTTCAGTTTTGGGGTAGTTTTGGGTTTTTTAACTTCTTCCTCAAAATGGAACCGCAAAAACAGCAACAAATCCAATCCCAAGAAACACCCGAGCAACCTCAATTGAAAAGATGCAGTAATTGCAAATCTTATCGCCCTTTGCTATTTTTTGTTATCAATAGACAAGATTACAACACGTGTAGAAAATGCCATGAACGCCAAAGTGACGTCGGTAAACCAATCGCAGAGCAGTTACTCCTGACAGTGGACGAAGTACTCGACATGATTCCTTCGCGTCAAAGTTTGAGGAACGTAGCCGACAGTCTCGAAGATTACAGCCTCGACGCGTATGTGCAACTTGACGACGATATGTTGGCGTTGTCAGATTCGCAACTTGTGATCAACATCCGCGATCGTATCCAGGCTGTTGACGGATACCATTACTACGAAGCATACCGAACAGAACCACGAAGAAAGTTCGGCTATTCTTTCCTTTTTCGATGCTCGCAAGATTTCGATGTGCAGGGTCAAGCTGCCATTCGTTCACGATTGTATCGGCGTATGGCAACTTTCTTGTGCAATGGCCGCATCAGCGGCATGGTCGATCGAGTGAATGGTTACTTTCACTTGAATATCGAACACTCCTGTGGGCATAGGGCTGCACCTGCCGTCGAAAATTACGCCGCCCCGCAAAATGTACGTGCATACATCGCTGCAAATGCCATCGACTTGGATGCACAACAGCTGCATCGTAACATTATCCGTCAGTTTCAACAAGAAGCGACAAGAATAACGCAGGGGCAAGTGTATTACTGGGCGTGCCAGTCGATCCAAGACCAATATACACTGCACAACAACCAGTTCAGATCGGCAGAGATGCTCGTCGACAGAGCCGCTGACAAGGGTGTCCGTAAGGTATGTCAAAATGTCCTAAATGATTAGCTACTACTTAATATTGAATACATGTGAGGATCGTGTATACAATCACTTCGACACGTTGAGAAATAGACAAGAACCATTAATAATAGAATCAATAAAATTCAATAACCAATGAACAGATTTTCACCTCAGCACAAAGCAATTACTCGGCTATTGGTTTTACCATGCCATTATTTGATGTAATTTGCGGATCACAGCAACTAGCAGAGGAATACCATGTCGATTCTACATACAAAACAAACCGAGCAGGATACGAACTATTTGGGATAGTCGCAACTGTAAACGGTGCCGGGTTTCCGATTGCATACATGCTTCTGAAGCTTACACCACAGAGTCAGCTAGTAAACGATGGCGAGGATGACACATTTCGTGTTGGTGTTATTGCCGAATTTTTTGCATGTTTAAAGCAAGCTGGTCTTCAACCCAAGTTCATGTTTACGGACAAGGACTGGGGACAGATCTGTGCTATAGAAGCAGTCTGGACAAATAGGAGAGTGCTTAGACTATGTCTGTGGCATCTCGTTCGCTCGGTGAAGAAACGCTTAGCAGAACCCAAAACAGCAAGACCGCAAAATATTTCAGACGAAGCTCGAGTCGGGATTGTTTGTTTTGCGTAAACTGTTGCAGTTTAACGCGCATAATTTGAGTATATTGTTTTTGATCGTGATTATGGATGATTGGATGTTTGGCAAATGGGATACGCAAAGTCGTTGGGTCGCGTCTTAGTGAGACGACGACCCAGGCGTACTATTAGTGATAGCTTTATCTGCGTTGTCGGTCAGCATAACTTGTCGGTTACTGCGCGTCTTGTATGCCGTTGGTGGTGTGACACGTGCTTCCAATAAGGCGAGCAAAGTCATTTGATCACGGTGAGACATGGATTCGAGGACCGAGCGATTGTGTGCAGACATGGGCCATGCCTTGTACCAGGATGGCGACGCTTCTTTGGTTTCGAATTGATCGGCCAAAATACGGTAAGCATCAGGACGTGCAGCCTTTTCTTGTTCGATATTGAGTAGGGCAGCATCGACTACTTCGACAGTAGCTTGTGGACGTGGGACAGAGGTATGTTCGCCTTCCTCTGTGTCGCTACCCACGTTGTAAAGCGAATCGGAATCGGAGACGGAGCTCTCGTCGGATATGTGCATTTCAGTATCAGAGGGATCCGTGGTGGTGTGTTCTGGCTCTTGCACGACAGTAGCCTTGCTGACCTTATGACTCACATCGGTAGAATCGGTGTTACGCTGTGCTACTACTTTGCTGTTGTCTGTAGCCTGGGCGGTGATAGAGATGGTACTCTTGGTCTGACGGTCGGCGTTGCGGCGACGCTTGTTAGTTTTCCCTTTGTAGCTGTTGGGGTTGTCCGGGCAGCCGGCCGAAATGTGCCCGACTTGTCCGCAGGTCCAGCAGGCACGATATGCCTGAGGGCGTTCCGGGCAGATGCGAACATGGTGGTCGGGTTTGTGGCAACGCGAGCAATGTAGAGCCATGGAGGCCCAGGTGGCGTAGAAGCACTCTTCAGTTGTTTCCCATTGAACACGGTGTGCGAGGTCATAGTAAGGTTGCTCATCTCGTATAGGTTGGCGGTCCAGCACCGCGAAGCCATTGCCTAGGTACATGCCGGACACGGCGTCTCAATAGATGCCGCAGTCTAATACCTTGCCGTATACGCCCGCGACTAATGCAGTGTGGTTCCTGTAGGGGAGATGGGATAGGCGCACTTTCTTGATCTGGGCATCTCCTGATAGAGTGTTGCAGGCGAGAATGATAACGCCGTCTTTAAAGTGAAGTCCTTGGGTAAAGGCAGCTTGAATCACTTCCGGGTCCTCAGAGTAGAGCTCGATGATAACGCGAGAGCCTTCTTGGATTGATTGCGCACCACAATTCTCGGGGAACTGCTGGTTGATGGTGGCAAGAATACGCGGGATTTGTTCGGTACGGCTACTAACGTCGAAGTAGACACTGTCTGCTGAGCGGGTGATCCACCAACACGCCAGATGTTGGAATGGATAACCCGAGTAGTGCGGGTGTTGTTTTTATCGTCGAGCAATTCTCTAGTCTCTGATTCTTGTCGCATGAGCGACTGTCGATGTTTCTGAACGACTTTGGCGTATGAAAGTCGAGGAACGTTGAGTTTTTGCGGTTTTGGGGGCGATTGGGGTGAGGCAGGGCTTGTTTACTGCCGGGTGTGATTTTTGTGCGGAAGAGCCATGATGCAAATAGATGGAATAACATGGATAAGACGAAATACATAGTATGGGTTTGAAAATTAAAAATGCCAACTTGCTGCACTTGGAAAAAACGTCCACATCAACTAGCTTTTATAATTTTAAAACTAATCACACAGAACGAACGCGTCAGAGAATTGATCTTTCAGCGATGACTTGGTGGACTTCATTATCGTCACTGTCGACGGTAACGCAATTGCAATAGTCATACGCAAAATCCGAGATGTACCTTTTTTACGCATGATATTCCACGTCTATATAATCAAGTGTCACATTGAGAGGCAGGAGCTTAGAGTTGGTCCCTCAACAACCATGACATACAACTAAGCTTATATAAAGTCTTTTTGTCTCAGGGAAATATTAGCGTAGTATACCTCAAATTGCCACATACTCTTTCTTTCGAGCAGTGTTATCATTAAATTGAGCGCAGTGACTTGATACGACACCATAGCCCTTCGTCGGGTACCTTTATCCTCCTTACTGGGAAGATAACACTCTCATTAATTTTGGCTTGCATGCTACAGCGCACAAAATAGCACGATCATTTTCTATACAACAAACGTGTCAATGTTTTCCCGTACTTGTGTGCAGCGGAAGCAATTGCAGGAAATTCATGCATCGGGAACTTGCCTTCCCACGAGTCCTGTACAAACTCTTTACTCCTTCCCCTTCATTCTTTATCCATTCATGACACATTAGCAATAGGTTCTCAAAAGAAAGGGCAGGTCTTTAGCTTTAACATGATACTAATATCATGTACAGTTACGACGATAATTGCGGCGGAATATTGCTTTGGAAATTGCCTAGTCTTAAAAAGACGATGCCAGGTACCCCTTCACCGTGTCTAAAACTTGTTTCTCCAACAATCGAATCTGAAGCATGCAGTTGGTTCGTGTCAGTTGCGACAGTGACCTCTTCTTCCTTCCTTTTCATATAAACTGACTATGTTCGTCATTCAGCAAAGAAAGATTCATGTAGAGCAGAGCCGTGGCTATAGAATGATGCCAATATTGACACATTTCTCGAATAATAAACGACGACACTATAGCTAATAATGTAGAATGGTCAATGAAAAACGATCGTTTTTCTGCCGCACTGTTGACTGAAACATGCATTGTGCTCTTTCTTAATGTTGACCTCATCGCCTATGCGCTCGTTTGGCTATTGGACAACAGACAAATCACGCAATTGCCAAGAATCTAATCGATCACAACGAGTCTTATATAAAAGGTACGCGTACCCACCCATCCATAGTTCTTTGGCCTCTTCTCTTCCGCTTCTTTCTCCTTCTCTTTCTCCTTCTCCTCCTCGTCACCAACTGTACGTATAACTCTTGGGAAACGGGATCCATCGCATGGCCGTGCGTGTGGTAGTGTGCATGTCTGTCAAGAAGTATCACGACGACTCACGATCAAATCTCTTGCTTTCTTTCATTTCTATAGCCGTCTCCTCCTCGGCCTCGCCCGGTTACTGCTTTAATGGAGGAGAGAAGCAAGAGTGTACATGGTGTGTGTCAAAGATGATGATGACTGTGCTATTGGTTACTCACGATCGAGCCTCTTCTTTTTTTTTTTTTGATAGCTCTGTCTCTCTTGCTCTTGCTCTCTCTGAACCGACTGTCTTTGCGTACTTTGCTCCCAAATTCCAACATTAAAAGGGGATACGCGAACAACTCTCATGATAAACAACATACCACGAAAATACACCCAGGTAGGTTTCGTCCCCACCAACAAACCCTCTCATTGTCACTGCAATCCATCTCCATCTTCTGTGCTTACATACTATGCTTAATCTTTGACAAATCCCTAACGGACCTTTTCTCTCTTATTCTATCTCATACTTGGTTTAGCAAATGCTCAAGGAAGAAATCGACGCTACCAACAAGGGAACGTACGATTTTTTATTTCTGAGTTTCGACTCAAGGCGCAATCGCAACGTTGGATACGCGTTTGTGAACTTCATCAACGTTGGGTAAATGCTTCATTATATTTTTTCACTGCTGCTGCTGACATCAACGTTGCTCTGATTGTCAAGTGGAGTTTCCCACTAATCACATATGAGTACATGTACTATATATAGCTCGGTAATTACATTCGCCAAAAATAGGATTGGCAAACGCTGGTATGTATTATCGCATCGCTTGTTCTTCTCTCTCCTTTTGCACCTTCCAAAAATTAATGTACTCAATTTCTCAATGACATATTGGCAACAACATCAATGACAAACAGGAACCGCTTCAATTCTGAAGACCGATGCTCCATTGAGTACGGCAACACGCAAGGAACAGTGGCACTAGTACGAAAGTACAAGGATGAAAGGGTCGTCGGAGAAGACCACGGCCCCAAGCTCTACATCACGAGTGGCCGCCACATCGGGGAAGAAGAGGCAAGTTTCCTTTTTTCTTTTTCACGTGCTTTTGTTAGTTGTTCTGCTCTAACACATTTTTGGTGCTTTGTTTTGATGTAGCCCTTCCCCTTCCCCGTCACAATGTTTATGCTTTTCTAAAAAAACTTAAAAATTTACAAAAAAAATAAAAATACATTTATACCTTTGCTTATACAATTTGAAAAGTACGAATAGCATTTAGTTGGATTAGTAGCTCCATGTATACAGCAGCAGGTACATCCAGCTGGCTTAGAGCTTTCTTTCTAAAGGGCAAATGATACAACGTCAAATAGAATTTCGGAATACATGAGCGATAGAAGGATAGCGTCACACTGTATAAAATAAAAGAGCTACTGTACGTGCAAACAATTAAATCATGTTCATGCAGTGTGGCACGTAAAAATAAGCTTATATGAGGCAAGGTTGGCTGTAACATTTAGGGGCTTACATAGCCTTTTGGGTGGCCAAAACGTAAATCCATGAGACGGTCTTGGAATATGATTTTTGAGAGTGATAGCTGCAATGGGTGGGTAGTCATGGTTGGAATCGCTTCGAACGTCCTTTGCCGATTTCTGTTTTCCTTAAATGGATAGTTTTAACGTTAAGTGTGATAAACCGTTGGCCTGTGCGTATACAGCACGCATGCCGAAGTTTTAAGATAGTCCAAGTCAGGGGAGGTCGAATATTATAATAAACTGTTAGCTTCCGAAATATAGATGAACAAGCCCATAACCGCCTACGTCATGATGATGGTGTAAATTCACCGTACTTGAAACAAGCGGTACTGGACAATTGTATTATGGACGAGGTCTCATAACATGTAATTAACTACAGGAGTAATTCGGCTGAGCACAAGATATATACGTAAGTATCACTGTTCGTTTCTATGCCATATTTATCATCAAGGTTAAAGATATCATTTCTACACATATATAACAGCACATTACGTCTTGTTTCATCAATTTATCAGTATTACTGTGGCGTATGGTCAGGATTCCATCCACCCGAAGACGGTGGGTAAGATGGCAGTTGTTGATGTTGCTGGTGCTGTTGTTGGCTCTGCAAGATCTACGCCAACTGGCTTAATGCAGCAGCAGGATCTGTGATGGCTGCCTGTTGTTGTGGTTATTGCTGAGGGTCAACACCAGCGGTAGATGAAAGTGGACCTGGTGGTGGTGGTGGTTGTTATGACATGGTCGCAGGCGGGATAGGCTGCACTTGCTGCGTTGGAGGTGGTACTGGCTGTTGATAGTGCTGTTGTTGCTGTTGTGCTGCCATTTGAGTCTAGAAAAATTACACACACATACGTGAATATATGACGTAGAAAAACACTGAATGAGCGTGGTTTTTCTTCCTTTTAAGGCTAAATGTACGCCTGCCAACGAGAAGTGTATATATTTGATCCAAGAAGGCAATCACGGCTACTCTGAGCATTATCAAGAGACGTAAGAATTCCCAGTATAGCAACTGATTTTCTTTCCGCACGTTTCTCGATGGGTTGTTCTGATATGTCACATTAAAATATGGCGTGCTATAGACTGGACCCTGAGAACTAAAAGCAAGGCGACCACAAGGAGTAAGTATATATAGCTGGGAGTGGCTATTCGTTGCAGCATGGTGACTAAAGATCAAACAGAGGTTTCAACTTTGGTAAGGCCCACACTCCAACTCAGTTTTTTTTGGAATTTCAAGTCAGCCACCAGAGACACTATACTACGCACTAAGTGGCTGTGTAGTATAACAACAGCCTGGTTTACAGCACGATACTACAGGCTTATCTTCGCTCCAATCAGTGAAAAAATCTACTGTATATTGATGTGGATTGACTTTAAATATCACAAGCTATTGGCTAAAGTTTATTATTGTCAGCAAGATGATGAATGGACTATCATGAGAGGAATACCGGTTGGATTTATCAGCATGGACACTGCAAGAGAATGATGCTAACCGTCCAGGGATGGAAGGTTCCATGAAAAAAAACCACTTTTCTACATATTGCAGGTAGAGAAGCTGAGATAATATAACAGAAAAGGCTACAGTACATAGCGTGTCATTTTATATAGTGTGCGTGCGGACATAGCAGTAGTAATTTCATAGTTATTTATCAATCAGAGCTTGATTAACATTGTTTTCTGAAAAAACGGATTTTGGTTTGGTTACATGATTAACCGTTCGGAGAAAGTAATTACCGAAATCCGTTTCCGTGATTTTTTTTGAAACGGCTAGGTAGGCGGATAAAATCTTTTATACACAAAATAGAAAAATAATGCGGGTTACACGTTGACACCTGAAGAAAGTGACTTAGGTCAATGTTGTCTAGCAACAGTACAAGTACTATACTACAGATGAATTAATGCAGAGCTTCTTACCGTTAGACACCATCATCATCCTTGTTGGCTGCTGATCCTAACATTCTACATAACAGCTAAAATATCTTTCTGGAACGAAACATGCTACTATGCCACTGTTTGAACGGTGGCAGCTTGTTACCAAAGATGCTGCTACTGTTATGACTTACTAAAATATTGTCATAATAACAGATATACGATATGTACTTATTTCTAGAATTAATTAATGTCTTGCTGTAGGTTTTGGCACTACGAGTACTACTGCATGAAGCTGCATATGTCTACGTAGTTCTTCATATACAGTATTTCCGATCCCAGACGCATGACGTCCCGCGGGCGCTATAGCGCTATATAAAGGGGTACATGCTGCCGATTAAAATCAATCAACGTTTCTTTCTAAATGGTGCCCGAACGGTTGGATACCATATACGTACGTAAGACAACATCTGACGATGTGAAGCATACGCAAAGTATAGTCGACATGGTGAACAAAGCATTTGGCGGAAGAGGAAGTACGAAGTGAAACAGTGATCTGTAATGGAAAATATACCATTTTCTATACATAACGAGCTCAATGACATATTAATTGATGGAAAAAATAGATGGATGGGTGTCTAACAAGGATATCGTTTCCGGCGACAGAATTACATCTGAAGACATCAAGCGATTAATCGCTGAAAGTGATGGGAAAACTTCAGCCCTTTTTTGTGCATTTAGGAAACGCTCAACGAACGGGACTCACGATAACAGTCAAGGAACCGAAGAAGATGAGATCGTTGTGGGTGCAACGTCGGTAGGGCCAAACGAAGATGGTAGCAGCAGTAACAATAAGGACGCTTGTCTTTTGCACAATTTTGCCGTTTTACCAGAGCTACAGTCCTCTGGAGTCGGTCACATGTTGACACGAACGACGCTAAACTATGCCAAGAACGAACTGGGATATAATGTTGCGTATTTGCGTATTTTTGAAGAAAAAACAAAACTGCGAGCTTGGGTTTGTCAAGTATTTGGCTTTCAAGAAGTTGGTACTTTTGATTATCCCCAGCCACATCGTCTCAAAACAAAATCTCACTACATTATTCTTAAAAAAGAACTCTCATGTACCAATAGCTCATTATAGTTTTGTTGATAACGAATACAGCATGTAAAACTCGTTGCGTCATTATAAAGCTCAACATCATGTCGATTCTTGTCTGATTATTTATTTAGCTGCTTTGAAGGATATAGACTAGTGATGAATAGAAGGAGCTATCTTTCTTAACACACGCCGCAGAGTCTTTCCAGGTACAGTTTTTGGAAGTTGATCACAAAATACTACATTATGAATATGCTTGTAGGCAGCAACTTTCTTTGCTACGAGTTGCTTCAGTGCCGTGACTATTTCTTCGCTTCCCTTTACCCCCTGTATTAGCACTATGTAGGCGCAGGGAACTTCACTAGCTTACTCTAGATCATAATGAACAATACCGCGCTATCGGCAACATCCGTATGTTTTAGCTGTATAACAAATAGCACAACTCCTTAATACCACCAGAGTCAACCGTGAAACGAAGAAAAAGTGTAGTCTCCCACGTAAGTGACATTAAGTGATTACACCATCAACCGAACCACACGACTTCCATCACCATCACCATATCTGTCACGTACAAGCAAGTCTTCCAGTGCAGCAGGGGCAACCTATACACAAAAAGTGGATCAAGTCATAACTAAGTATATACATATAGCAAGTATGGCCTCTGGTCATTAATTATCAAAAGAGAAGTTTGGCACCAACCTGAAAACCTTTGTACTTGATTAACTCTTTGATGCGATCAACAATAAAAATATGTCCGCTTTCATCAATCATTGCTTTATCTCCGGTATGGTAATATCCGTTAGAATCGATGCACCGTGCTGTTTCTTCCGGACGATTTAGATATCCCTGGGTTAATGAGCATATATGAAAGAAGTGTATATTTACAAGCACGATATAATACCACACCGTTGTTGGTATTTCGTATTATACAAAAGGCTGACAAGATGAAGAATCATTTCTACTACTGTACATGTCCATACCTTCATGATGTTTGGTCCCTTCACCAGTAGCTCCCCACGGCTATCAAATCCTACATCAAGTAATTCATAGAATCGGTGAATTCTATGCATAGCAACCCATTATATATCGGCATTAGCAAGTGAAATTTTGTTCTGTATGCACCATTTCCTTTTTCATCAACTACTCTGGCTTGTATTCCAGGCACAAGCACCCCTGCTGAGCCTACAGTAAACGACGACGAGGTTATATACCGTACGCCGACAGTCAAGTGTTTCGATTTTACCTTTAGCAAGATCTTTTTCTCGCTGAACACAGATAATTCCCGATCCTTCTGTCAAACCATATGCTTGCTTTACTACGACTCCTTTGAGCCGTTCTTGGAACTGTTGTATTAAGTCAGGACCAGCAGGTGCTGCACCAGTTAACACCGCTTCCAATGAAGACAAATCATATCGATCAACGGCACGGTCTCTTGCTAAAGAAAGCAGGATAGGTGGGACCACATATGTAAAGGTAATTCTGTATTTTTGCACAGCCTCACAAAAAAGCAAGTTTTTAGACCGTTGAAGCACATAAATGGCGGCCTTCATGAAAGCATATAGTCAGCCCGGAAATATGGTAGAAAGGAGTTGCGGACAGAACACAAGATGTCGGTTTTCGGTAGTATCATACCCAGATTCTACAGCCGAATATTGGTGTATGTTGGACATGATGTTGCCGTGCCTATAAACATAAATAGATAATATTGACAGTCAATAATGCTGCGTGACACCGCTAACGTTTGATAGTACAATTATAATTTTGAGGCAATTGTATTTCCGTTGACATTACATCTTTGCTCTTTCCTATAACGCGATACGGAAAAACACTTACAAATTAGTAATTGAGCACTGAGATAAGTTTTGGCCCAGATTCCCTATATACATTACATGTAGTCCCTGATGAAAAGCAAAGGAACGCAACAGTATCTAGTACTTCCTTTACAGATTTGAACTTGAATGGTTTTATTATATGCTCGCCAATCAAAGCTCTTGAGAAAGGCTGAATTCCTTCAACCATTTCGTCTCGAAAAACAAAAATAGATGACTTCTCCAACCCTGCACTTTGTGCTGCAAGGAGTGCCTTATCAATATTAGACGCATGTGATATGAAGAACCTTGACGCTTGTTTTTCGAATTTGGTACACCAACTCCTCTACTGTATACGATGGATTCGATGGGCTGACAATTCCACCTAAAAAAATAAAGTTTTTATCTCTAAGAAGCAAATTCGGATGGTAACAAAAAGTCAAAAAATTATAGTTGCCGACCTGTTATCAAAGTACCACATACTGGCACCGCATACATAGTCAACCTATTTTTGTAATACGAGTGTCCGAATATTATGCGTTTAGTGTTTATGTAAAGTTGCATATATATAGTAGTATGCCTACCGGCGGCTCTTGTGCACCTTCATAAAAGATCTTTTAAAGGGATGCGCCGCATATATCATTCACCCTAAAAGTTTCTATCGATAACGATCACCTGATCATATGTAGTCAAAACAGACGTGATCCGCTCTATGGGATGAGAGAGAATAGCACTGTTGACCACAAATTAGTGATGGGATATACGCAGAATCAATTGCTGAACGAAACAAAGTCATGCGAGCATTAATAAAAGCTGATGCGAGAGTTTTATAATGCAGGCGTTGTGGTTAGGGGCTCGTCCAATAATCTCCACTCTAACAGCTGACGGTCATTGAGCTGAGAATATAAAATACAACGAACGTAATTACAAGGTAGATCATAAAGTGTCATTCTAGACCGCCTCGTCGTCAATTTCAAGGCAAAACGTGAGTTTGTGCATTCATCGGGCGCGCAAAACAAGCAGTATCACAAGCCAATGTTTCAATAGATTACTTCAACGCCATTGTCTATTCGTGCCCTTAATTTACAAGCACTGTATTAGTGCATGTGCCTGATCTCGGTAACTCATGATGATCAAAACTTACACAGTACGAGAAATGCATAAAGACTGTGACGGCTTGTGCATCTCGTACTCCATTTACTATAATAAAGAAGCTAAGAAAGAAATTTGATTGTTTACAATGATGCAATGATTTTCAATAAAACATCCCAATTCAAATATTGGAGTTTTCGGTCTATTCAATATCGGTAAACCAAAGACCATCCATTTTGGCACCCATTATCAAACAAGCCTCATCTGAAGACGCATTATGTATGATATTTAAATGAGGCGTTCAGCGAGACAGAGGAAGTCAAACGACGGTATTAAAAGGCTTTTGATACGGACACCCCCTTCTATATTTAATCCTCATCAGGTTACACACATCCTATAAATATATACTTGTGGGGGTGTCCGCAAGGATGTGTTCACTGGATTTGTTCACTTGTTATTGTTATCATACATCTTTCGATATATAACAAAAAGGAACCATAAAAAGTACATGAAAAACATTCCTTAATGCTTTTCAAACTCTCTAGGGTGTCTCTACGGATGTGTTTATGTGCAGTAGTTTATACAAGTATACAAATGCTCCTCAATAAACAGTATACTTTGATAATATATCTTCAACTTTCTACCTACGTTTATCATCCTGCTATCCCAACACTATGGAGCAATTGATTGACACTACTTATACCGGATCAAATAAGCAAATTGTGAAAGCAATCAACGAGCAAGCCAGAGAATACAACTTTGCGGTTTCAACTAAACGAAGTGAGAAGAACGTAAATATCGTGATCCAGTGCGTACATGGTGGAAGCTATCGCAATACACATGGAGTAACTGAAGAAACGCGGGGACGCCAAACAGCGACGAAAACGACCGACTGCCAATGGACCATGAACCTAAGGTGGTCCGAGAAGGATAAGCACTGGAAAGTAACGAAGGTCAGCAACGACAATGAGCACAACCACTCCCTCGACAAGCCTCCTCAGTATTACCACCAACACCGCACGCCAACTCTCCACGCCGAGCAGCAAATATTATCATTGACAGATAATTCCGTCAGGCCCCTCATGATACATCGAGAAGTCCAGAACCACAAAGACGGCGCAATTATGACCATGAGGGATCTATACAATTTTCGTGCGCAAATATTCCGTGAGGATAATCATGGCGGCTTCAATAGGATATTCGAGTTCCTCATTGGTAACAACTATATCACTAGATATAAGCCAGACGGCACAGGTAAAAGTCTCGACGCCCTTTTTTTTACCCATGAAACGAGTATAGCAAAAGCACGACGATTCAATGAGATCATTGCTATCGATGCGACGTACAAAACGAGCAGAACCAATATGCCTCTTGTCAATGTTGTTGGTGTCAGTCATCTCGGTGCATCAAAGCTCAAGAACGTGCTTATTGCCTCTGCTTTCTTGGTAAACGAGAAAGAAGAGTCGTACACCTGGCTCCTTCGGACTATGCGACAAGTCATATGGCCAGAAGGAAACGTACGCATCTTCATTACGGACAACGAAAGAGCTTTAATCAACGCCATCGAGTCAACTTTCAAATATGCAGAGCATATACTACTTTGCGGGTGGCATATGGAGCAGCATTTACGTAGCATTTTCAGTACTTGCTTTCCACCGAACAGCGAAGAGATAGGCGAAGCCAAAGCTATCATTAAGCAAATGGTTTATGTTGGTAAAAAAGACGAAGCGACTTTCCAGGCTGCCATTGACGCTTATAAGTGTCTGATCGAAAAAGGTGCTCTTGCGTATGCCAACGAAAACCATAAGCGATCCAACAAAAAGCACAAGAAAACAAAGTCCAAAGCGAAGCATCATGACGACAGCAGCAATAGCGAGAACGACAGAGATACTGAAGATGATGCAAGGTCTGCAATAAGTTTGCTGGCAAACGAAAAGAAAGAGAAAATGATGGACTATCTCAACGGGTATGTTAACTACCTTTATCCAATATTTGACTGAGGCTTTTGCCGAGTTGTGCTCACCAGCTGTATTATATTATATTATATAGCTGTCTTGAATATAAGGAGAAATGGGGTGCTTGTTATGCTGGAAGACTTTTAAACATGGGAATGAGGGCATCATCGCGTGTTGAAGGAACACACTGGCGCATCAAAGATACAATGCAAACGACCGGAAGCTTGTTTAAAACGGTCAAAGCAATTGATCGTGTCATGCGTAAATCGGTATGTACTACACCCTTTGTTTTCGAATTGAAAAGTTAATGTGTTAACAGATATGCTAATCAAAATTTTGTACTAGTTGGCTGATGAAGAGACTCAGTTTTTGCAAGAAAGACATAAAATGCCACTGTATGGAAAGCATGAATCGGCTGCGATGCAAGAGCTCTTTGGCACTATTTCGTTTTTTGCTTTGAATCGACTCCGAAGGGAGCTCAAACGAGCTTGGGATAACTGCGATAAATATCAACTTGACTCAAGCGAGTGCTGGTGTGGTACCACGCTAAACTATGGACTGCCGTGTCAACATAATATCGCACGAAAAGGGTTCAGTATAAGCTTGTCGGATATCCCTGATCGATGGCGTTTGGAATATGACAGAGGTATAATTTTCTGCTATAGTAATACTGTGATTATACTATGCGCCTGTAATATACTTCATATCCTAATATGAGAGTTATTTATCCACAGATAGCTTCCAAAAGGTGTATACTCCTGAAGCAATTGTATTAGAGCAACAGAACATGGTACTACAGAAGCTGCATGATGTACTCTACAATATGCGGTCGGATCAGCAAAAATCCGATTTACTTAGCAGTATCGATGGGACTATCGACGAATATACAATGAGTATCGACATTAGCGACATCGAATTACCAAGCAATGTGAAGACGAAAGGACGCCCTGCTAACACAAGAAATGCACGATTACCGTCAAAGTTCGAACTCGATGAAAAGGATAGCCAGCAACGCTTTCAAAATAGAAATGCCAACGAGTCAGAGGAACTCTCCGAAGGCAGCAACACTGAGGATGATAACATCTACATTTTTCCTCAACAAGGGAAAAGAAAGGATCCGGAGATGAACTTCCTTTAAAGCACGAAAAAAAGGTACGTGCTCTTCTGATGGAGTTCTAGCTAACAAATACTTGCAGCTATCATGATTTTTTGTAACCAAACTAAGTTGATAAACTATTTATTGTAGATCCAAAAAAGATTTTGTACCCAAGCTGAAGTTCTTCGTTCATCCAAACATCCCTCGCAAGTTCATTGAAACAACTGTCGACATTATGTCTGATGGCTTCTGTGGCTTCCGCACAATCGCACATCATGTACACGGCAATCAAGAGGCTTTTATGTTGGTCAAGCTACAAATGCTGGAGTGCTTCAAGATAAACAAGGATATATATCAGCAGCACTATGTATTTATGCGTGTAGATTTACAGCGCATTGAAACATCACTATCTTACGCACTTGATGCACCACGACCCCCAGAATCGTGCCCATCGGATTACTGGTTCCTTGCGCCTGACTTTGCACAGATCGCTGCAGACACTTATCAACGACCTCTTGCAATTTATCCAGACAATGATAAGAAAAAGCCAGACTCTGACGAATACGCTTATGAGCCATCTCTAATTTTGCCAATGCAAGGTCCATCGTCCGACAACAAGAATCCTCTCCCCATCATTATGCAGCATCTGAATAACAATCATTGGGCTACCATCGATACAAAAGGACACATTATCAAGATGGACTGGCCGATTATCAACTCGATGTGTATAAAGGCATACCGATCAATGGGTAATATTGATAACCTGCGTAAAACAAAGTGGCCCTTATCTGCAGATAAAAAAGCGTGACGACGAAAAGACAGTGCGTGCTGGACCCTTTACACTAGATTAATCATTCTACTACTTCCTGTACAGTAATTCTAATTCCCTCTCTTCTCGAACACCACTCTCTACATTTCATTGTTAATTGATATATTCTGGCATGTGTTAAACAGCGATGTTGATAAGATTTACATAATACCTTAAAGGAGCATTATATTTTACATCACTTTGATTTATGGCTCTCCCTTTATATGGTATAGCAAATAACAGAACACACCACTTAGGTATACTCATAACCTTGCGGACACCCCCACAAGTATATATTTATAGGATGTGTGTAACCTGATGAGGAAATAGAAGGGGGTGTCCGTAAGGATTAGAGGGGGGTGTCCGTATCAAAAGCCAACGCGAAAAGCACTTCTTGGCGATAAAAAACGGGCTGATTTTCCTTTAGCCCAGAGTGACGTCTCCTCCGATCCCCCAAGAACAACCCCCGCCGCTGTTTTTTTACGGTCTGTTTTTTTTTCGCCTTCAGAAAACCCGTATACTCTTTTTTTTTTTTCAGAATGTCTCTCGTCAACAGACCCAACCGCATCCTTGAGCAACAGCGATTCTGGCAGGTATGTTATTTATATCGATTCAAAAAGACGAGTCCAGCTCTGTAGCCGACACACACTTCTTTTTTTTACCCTTATCAACAAAAAATATATTTCGCTCATCCTGAAATTGCTGTTACGATTGTATTGTTAGGCTCCCTCCAACCAACTCTTGTACATTCGTGGTCCCAGAGACAAGTTGTTCGTCTACGGTACTTTCCTCGTTCTCGGCACCGGTCTTGCCGGCTCCCTCTGGGGCGCTATCAGAATGGCACGCGTATGTATATCACTAATATTATCTACTGTGTCTATGGATATGATATTATTCAACCAGTATGGGCTAATCCCCGATCCAAAATAGGGCGACAAATAAACGTTGAAAATAACAACCAACGAAAAAAAAAATTGGACCAGTTTAAAAAGAAAGACGTATACACAAAAAAGCATACGGCACCAAAAAAAACATCAACTCCATTTTTTTGTTATAGAGCTAGAATATCTCCTCCTAAAGCACTAGATTTTCTCCATATACAGTAAACTATTCTTTCTTTTTTTTAATGCTTGCTTCTTATACACCACCAACTCTCACGCATGGATTGGATTTCAATATATTGGGGGCCCGTTATGATTGGCCAATGGTAGTGTGACGTAACCCATATGTTTGGTCTTTAAGCCAGTTGGGAAAACCCTCTCATTACAGAGCCAAATTATAAGAAGAAAAGAGGTGATGATTATAACCATTGGGCATAATTTAACGCTAGATGCATAACGAAGCGGTTGCTGATTGTCTTTAATTCCCTGAAATTTGCATCATGATTACAATGTTAGGTTCGGAAACGGTTCGATTGACGGTACTTTATTGTTTTGGTTCCCTTTTCCGTTTTTACAATTCCGTCTGTGGATTTTGTAAAAGAAAAAAGCATATTTGACAGGCAAACAACTGGAATAACCGACAATTACGTAAAATCGCCAACTAAAAAAAAGAAAGAAAGAGAGGTTTTTAAAAAAAAAGGTAAAAAGGAGCCCTGGGTTTGTCACTGGGTAATATATCGGAACTGTAAGTTTTTTTTTTTGTGCTCAACTCGCATGTACATGATATCTTTTTGCAACCTCTAGGAGAGAGTGCCTATTTAACCCACTACCGAAAGCAAGGGAAAAAAAGAACGCACAGACAACAAATAACAACAAGGACGCAAACAAAGAAAAGAGAGACCTCTCCCAGGAAGAAAGAAAGAAAAAAAAGGACCACTCTAGAAAGACCGAACCAGAGCGTCTTTTCTTTCCTATTTCCCCTCCACTTCCCTCCGCAACAAAGAACGAACGAACGGACGGACAAACGAACGGCGGCATAAAATACTTACGCAAACGACTTTGCAAAAAGTGGTTGTTCACTCGTCTTAAAGCAGTTCCACACGATTCCCTCTCCACATGCGATGAGCAGCACCTACAAGTCAAAGTTACGTTCTGCCTCACGAGCAAAACTTGAAGCAACGAGGTCCTCTGAGGACGAGCCAATGTCAGAGGACACTGGTAGAACAGCTGGAGGTGGCGCATCGACCGATGGTATGAATTCAACGGATCAGATCACCGACGATCCGACGCTACTACCCAGCCCACGAACACCTCCCATAACGGACCTTGGTGAAACGCCGGAATATCCGGACCTTGACGCTTTGTTTCCACCTTCTCCACACGGCAGACGACGACATCAGATTTATGGCGACAGGTACTTGACAATTCTTGTTTCCTTGTTTCTTGCTTCAATGTAACTCGTTGCAATTGCCTGAGATATATTCTGTGTCTAAATTCATTTTTTTGCGGAATAGATTTATACCCTTACGCGATGACAGCTCTGTACGAGATTACCATTTATTAGATTCACCGAGTACAGGATCAAGGAATCCTTACGCAGATCCTGAATATCATTCCGAAACACGTAAGTCCTATTGGGCAGATTGTAAACGAGCGACAGTGAAAGAGGGAAAAGAAAAAGCGGTAGAGAGCAGGATAGGGCAATTGAAAGAAAAGTGGAAAGGGAGTTTGTTATAGGAGAGAAATGTATGTGTTATGTATGTGTATGTACGTTTTAATTGACAAATGTATGTATATTTGGACATGCGTACACACCACCATTGTAGGCCACCGACAACGACGGCTTAGCGCATTCTATCGTGCCGAGATAATGGGCGATCAGTCAGCAGCAGACGAGTATACTATGCCGGACACGCTGCGGACGCCACGGCGAGTATTCCATTACAGCAATAGCAGCACTCCTAGACGATCACCCTCACCGACCTTTGAATCACCAAGCGGCCCACGGTACCAGGCATCTCCATTTGGCGACGCGGGTCTTCGCATTCTGTCTGCACCTCATCGCCCGGCACGACATATTAGCCGGACAGCTATCAAAATCCTCGACGCACCTGAGCTTCAGGTAAGGCCACACATATAAAAAAAGGGGAGCAATGGCAAACCAGATATAAAGGAGGGAAGATCAGAAATTGATACATGATGCGTATTTTAGGATGATTTCTATCTAAATTTGGTGGATTGGGGTAATAATGATTGCTTGGCAGTGGGATTGGGTTCATGCGTATATCTCTGGAACGCAAATACAAGTAGAGTTACCAAATTATGCGACTTTGTCAACGATGCAATATCATCCGTAAGCTGGGCCAAGCAAGGGTCACATCTAGCCATTGGCACGAACAAAGGCGCTGTCTTGTTATGGGACACGGAAACTTCGCGACGCGTACGAACGTGGTCGGGTCACACATCACGTACAGGTAAGAGTTGAAATGACGTCAAGTGCTGGTTTTGTTTACAAGTTCACATGCTAACACATGGATTGATTGTAAGGCGCGCTTGCATGGAGCTCCAACATTCTGACGTCAGGCAGCCGAGATCACAAAATATACCATCGCGACGTACGGTCACCCAGCCAATACTTTCGCGAACTCAACGAACACGTACAAGAGGTGTGCGGGCTGAAATGGAACGAAGAAGGAACGATGCTTGCCTCGGGAGGCAACGACAACAATTTACTGATATGGAGCTCACATCAAAACAACCTTTTATGGAAGTTTAGAGACCACACAGCCGCGGTCAAAGCCATAGGGTGGAGCCCACATACGCGCGGGATGCTTGCGAGCGGCGGCGGTACAGCGGACAAAACAATCAAGTTTTGGAACGCCATATCCGGGGCAGCCATATCGTCCCATGACACTGGGTCGCAGGTGTGTAATGTGGCATGGTCCAAAAAGACAAACGAGATTGTCAGCACGCACGGCTATGCGAGCAACTCGGACAATTCGTCGAACCAAGTGATTGTGTGGAAGGCGAACAACATGCAGCGCGTGGCGACGCTGTCGGGACACTCGAGTCGTGTCCTGTACATGTCGCTAAGCCAGGATGGTAGCACGGTAGTAACAGGCGCAGGCGATGAAACGTTACGTTTCTGGGACGTTTTCTCGACGGCTGAGGTCATTCGACGTGAACCCGAGGATCGACGCGAGTGTCTTAGGTAGAAAGACTCTTTCAAAAACACAACCTCTCTCCCCTTCACACTACTACAACACACTACTACTTTTTACTGCAACTATTCACATACACACTCTTGCTCTCGCTTCTATTTCATTTTCCATCATCATCTTCATCATCTTCTTCTTTTTTCTATCCTGCCGTTATATCTTCTTCTTACCATAGCACATATTTCCACAAGCACACAGACACAGACACAGACACAGACACACACACACACCACGCTTCTGCTCTCCAAATATACCACTTTTCCTTTTTTCTTTTGTGTACAGAAACGATGAAAACGAAAAGACAATGCAAAATTGGCGTTTAGCATAAACGGAGCAAATGTGATCTGGGCTTGCGCTGATATATTTTTAGACTCGTTCTAAACTTGGCAAGTCGTTGTTTTTGGGACTTGAAAATTCGGAACGGGCTTAGTTGCGTGAAGAAAAGCCAAGCAATCAGAGCTTGGCAGCCTTTTTATTTTTTTTTTCTCTCTTCCCACTAGTTTCATACTTCTTCAACTCAAATTCCATCGTCTCTTATCATCATCCGTCAAATGTACAGTCATAATCAAAAGAACGATACCCATCCGGATCCATTTGCTGGACAATACCCACCGCCTCCACCACCACCAGAATCGTATGCTCCTACATCCTCAGGGACGCCACCGGCAGCGGCGGTGACGGCAGCAATGTCCGTTCCTGCAGCTTCGACGGCATACTATCCACCCGTTGCACCGCAACAGACAGGCTACTTTCCACAAGAACCGCAAGAGCATCCATGGCCAACCGATTCTGCTTACAGTAGCCAGCCATCCACAACAACAGCAGCAATGCAACAACAGCAGCAAGACTATTACCATCCTCCACAGCAACAGCCGTCGTATGACCACCGACAATCCTATGATCATCGCCCGTCCTACGATCAGCCCTACGCACAGCCATCCTACCGACACCACGACCCAGCAACATACTACCCGCACCCTAATACCAGCTACTACACAGAAGACCTTGACGGCCCATCATCACCCAACACGCCCATTATCCATAAAACGGAACCTGAAAATAGCAGCAGTAACAACAACAAGGAAGACGATGAAGAACAACACGACAAACCAAAGAGTAAAAGTGGAGGCGGATGGTTCAAAAGGAAGCAAAAGGTGGAGTCGACGCCACCACCACCAGCCATGTCAGGCCCATGTCCTGCACCGGAAGATGAAAAGCCTACATACCAGCGACCCCATGATCCAGAGGACGGCGGAGGCTTCAGGAATAGCTGCTGCTGCTATAACCCAGCATTGACATGCTGTTCGTTCTTTTGTATGTTGATCGCGATTGCTTTTTTGGCGGGCGGTATTGCGCTCATGGTTGCTTCCAAGATTGTTCGGGATCGGTGCAACAACGAGTGTGGCGGCAGTGCGGACGAAACCCTGAGCAATTGTACGGTCCTGTGCTCAAATGTGCTTCATGACGGATTACTTTATGGAGGAGCGGCTGTCACTGGCCTTGCCGGTATAGCAGTGATATGGAGATTATTTATGTGGTGCTGTGCTGGTTGTTCCAGGAAATAAGGATTATAAATAAAGAATTCAGTAAAAAGCAATCTCTTATTACTACTTGGTGCACGCATGCTGGCTTTAGCCACATTCCTTCAGTTATGTCACACTACGCGCGTTTCATGTTGGATCGGGGAGGGGGGGGGCATCACAGAAATTTTACTACTGGAACTGAGAATTTGACACCATCACTGTACGTATAGCGAAACCTTAATGTATATTACGCTTAAACATGAACATTAAGTACACTTCTCTACCTATTTTACTTGCTTTGGCCTAGTACGGACGCGCCGGCTTTTCTTTTGCTGCCAAGTCTTGATATGTATATATGACATCTTTGGTTATGCTACACAGAGCTTCTTGCATAATTGTCGCATAAAGAGAGCATCCTTTGTATAATGTTTAACTTCTCCTGATCAATAGTCTAAAAAGAGACAGCCTTTAATCTCTTTTCATGAAGATATCATAGTAAGGGCTATGATATTATGCGATCCAAAAGTGGCAAAGAGCACGGCGCTGGTGACATTCATAATCAAAAGCCCAAATTGTACTTGATACAATCCCATTCGCTTGCTCACTATGATACTGTACACCTTCATCTAAAGAATGTATTATAGAAAATATATGAATACGCAGACACTTTCTACTGCAAGTACGAAATATCCAAATGATGTGTGTTGCTAGTATATTGACAAAGCAAAACAGATTTGGAATCATACCAGCAACAACAACGATACTCAAAATACCAACATTTGCAGTAACAGCGGTACATCAACAGCAGCTGCTACTCATGTATGCTAATTGACGGACTCTTACGTAAACCAAGGAGTTTGTATAATATGTAAAAATAATGACGGCTTATTCTAGCAAGGACGGAGAGAAAAGTAGCGAGACCTTACTGCAGTTCCTTAATGATTTGCTCACCGGATCAAAAATGTAGATGGGACACGCCACTCTGCAAATATACATGACTTTCTTTAGATATTGTTGTATAGACCTCGTTAAGCAGACTTTCAATGTGCTGGGCTAGCTTATAATTTACGACGGTAAGAGAACTTTTTTTCCTGTCCATGTTGCATAACTCTAATCTACATTCTATTGGTATTATACTTGAAGCATCCAACCATGTATACCTAAAGCTACACTTCCTGTCTTTGTTTACAGTCATATGCGTAAAAATAACGAAAAAATGCATCATTTATCCGCTTCTCTTGGACAACTTAACTCCCTTGATGCTATTACTAAGGGAATTATTTTCTTTTATATACATTATAACTGCCCGCGCAGCTACTGCTGCGTTACAAATGAGAGGATTTGATAGCACACACATATTCCTCTTTTGCTTTCCGGTGCGCTTTTCCGCAGTTGTTTGTTGCTTACTGTCATTTTTCTTTCATACACATTTGTGTGATGTGATATCTTATCGATTTCCTCTCCCCACATCTCGTCAAGACGGGAAAAGTTATCCAAGGTCTAAGATGTATTTTCCCAAAATATATAGATTGGATTTACAAAAGGTAATCTTACCGACAAGTAATGTCGGTATAAGCGGGTCCAACAGACAATTATCTTAGTTGGATCGTCGGTTGTGTGACTATTTGCTAGTTGCTAGACTATTTTTGTTTTAGTTTATTCTATGCAAAGAGCAAGGTGAAGAAATCGATTCCAGCTCGGCTGAAAAATAAAGAACACCAAAACCTTGGCTTGTATCCCGAGCTGGACGGCAGCAAGTAGTATGTAAAAAATTACGGCACCTTTTTTTTTAATGGAATGAGCTTAGCATTTATTAGTGATAATTTGCCTAAAACGGGATAGTAACATTGCTTGACGAATGCTTGTACAAGCTTCATGACGATCATTTATAGTTTAGCATACGGGAAATTGTTGAATTAGCTGAAAAAGTTACAATGCAGCACACACACATATAGCACGCCTATGAATCTTATTCTTCGCTGCTGTATCCAAGCGAAGGCACGGAGGAAATGCCATTGCTAACATTCCCTGCTGTTGAATTACCCTAATATTGATCTTTTCCAATATGACCTTTTAACGTCTATTTGCCATTAAGTGCACTTTTAAAGAGCATCGTAATGCAAAATCTAAAGTTCCAAGCAGTTATTACAAAAAGTCAAGTACACCGAGAAAAGCGTCTGCTCGAAAATTGGAAACGTTTAAAATCATACGTTGTACGGATTAACTTTCGTCCAGATTATTATTTTTTCTGCCTCGATCTTGTGATTCTCTGGGGTAATATACAGCAGGGTAATACATGATCGTAGGAAGATCAGATGGTGTCTCCGTTGCACCCATTTTACTGTCCCACCAACGCTGTTGCTTCATTCAAATGTATGATATACCTACTGTCTAATATCATTGCGGCAACAACGGAGATCATAAACAGAGGGAAACGGGAACAGCCATCCACAAGTTTCTCATCTTCTCTATAGCAAGCGATTGGAAAAACTGAATATTCATAGAGTTACCCGCGGCGGGGAAGAAAGCAATTAAGACGTAATGCAGTTATCGATGTGTATATAAAGGCATGATCGCTCGCGTTGGATTGACAGAACATCAATCAATAACTTGTTGTCCTTATTCTCTTTCCTTTGCTCCCATCACATTCTTTGTTTCCTTCTAACTACCACTAAACAATAATGAAGCTTTCATCTGTTGCTGCTGCCTTGCTCTTGACACTGGCTACGCCTGTATTCTCGGTGCCCCTTGAGCGCCGTGCTGCCGAAAGCAGTGGTGACAGCAGTGTCCCTACTACTAGCGCTGCTGTTTCCGCTACTTCCGCTGCCTCGTCTTCTAGTGCTCCTGTGGCTAGCGCAACTCCTGCTGACAGCGAATTGGCGTCGTGGATCGACGAAGAAACCACCTTTAGTCAAAATGGTATTCTGGCCAATATCAATCCCGAAGGTTCTGTAACCGGCTTCATTACTGCAAGTCCTAGCAAAGATTCGCCTGATTATTTCTACAGCTGGACCCGCGATTCTGCTTTGACCATCCGATCTGTGTTGCACATGTATAATACGTCTCCCAGTGATGATCTTGTCGCCGTGCTGAAGGATTTTGTTACCTTTCAAATTAACGCAATGAATACAGACACTGTCTGCGACTGTCTTGGTGAACCAAAGTAAGTCTTTGTTGCTATACCAAATTTTGCTCTTTTCCATCGTCTCTGTGTGTTGATCTAATATGGATGAATTCAAATCTAGATTCAATGCTGATGGTAGCAGCTACACCGGTGCTTGGGGCCGGCCCCAAAACGATGGCCCTGCCGAGCGCGCGACTGCAATGATCTTGATTGCAAATGCCTTGAACGACAACTCTTCGTATGTTGAAGATACCTTGACGCCTGGTATGTATACTACAATGCTGTCTACTACTCATAACACTTTGAATTTAAACATTTTTCTCTTTTTGCTATAGCGATTAAGCAGGACCTCGATTATGTTGTCGAAACGTGGGATCAAACCTGCTACGACCTTTGGTAAGTAATGATTACAGGAATCAATCTATTGCAGTATATATTTTCATTTGAGCTATGTAATAATTTCTTCTGTTGCAATTTTTTTAGGGAAGAGGTTAACGGCTTGCACTTTTTCACGTACGTATGACCTACTAACTAGTGGATATATAAGTTTTCTAACGCCCATGAAATCTTTAACAACAACTTAGCTTAATGGTTATGCGTCGCGCCCTGATTGATGGTGCTTCATTCTTGTCGGATGACTCGTACACCTCAACCGCCCAGGAAATCGAGACCAAGCTCGATTCCTTCTATGGTGACAAGGATTACATTGAAGTAACCCAACAACTTTCTGGTGGCGCTGATTACAAGTCTTCTGGTCTTGACACCTCTACCCTCATTGCTGCTAATGTCGCTGGTCTTGGCGATGGAATTTACACTCCTGGTTCCGATAAGGTAAATATTAGTATAATCATGTCCAAACTTTCATGCTTTTGCAATGTGTGTTATAATATGGAGGATGGTATCGCGAATTTTCGATATAAACTGATGATGGTATTTTTTTTCACAATAGATTCTCGCAACCTCATTGGCCATCAAAGAAGTATTCTCTGATTTGTATGCCATCAATGCTGACTCCAACTCAACTGGCTTATCCTATGCTATTGGCCGTTATCCCGAAGACAAGTATGATGGCCTCGGTACCTCGGAGGCTAACCCTTGGTTCTTGTGTACTTTGGCATTTGCTGAGCTGTATTACCGCGCTATTGACGAATGGAAATCGGCTGGTTCGATTGAAGTCACTGATGCAAGCGCTGCCTTCTTCCAGCAATTCGACTCAAGCGCTGTTTCAGGAACCTCGTACACAGCCGACTCGGATGATTTTAACTCGATCGTGCAAGCTGTCGCTGCCGAGGCGGATACTTACTTTGCCCGTGTCCAAAAGCATGCTTCTGATAATACCATGAGCGAACAGATCGATCGTGATTCTGGCGAAGAAGTCGGTGCTAAGGATCTCACTTGGTCCTATGCGGCATTTGTCACTGCCGCTGCTGCATACAATGGTAGCCCATCGGCTTAAATAGTTAAATAGAGCTTCTATCATCATCAGCATATGTTATGAATTCTCTACTATTGCTACCTCATAACTTAGCGATCCCTTCACACTCCTTATTATTTCAATACTTTATATTATCCAAGTATACAAAAATAAACCATATAGCTTTCGAATCAGATATATACCATTTTCAATAGAATGAGCGTACTCATAAGAATTTCGAGTGCGGTGTATCATCATGCAAAATAAGCATTACTGTGTAAGCATATCTCTTTAACCAATTTTTTTCTATCGGGGCCCTGAATTCCTTCTAGCCGCAAAAGACCTTGACACGCTCTTTTCTATTTTACCTTAAACTTCATAATGATTTTCTCCTTGTACATCATCAACAAAGCTGGTGGTTTAGTGTACCAGAAAGACTTTACCAACAACCTAGAAAAACTTTCCAGTAACGAGTACCTTGTTCTCGCGGGTACATTCCACGGGTAAATTACAAATTTTGACGACGTGTTTCTACAAGTATTGATAACAATTTCATTATGCTCATCCATTCTCGTATATGCTGTCAATAAAGCGTACACGCCATTACCTCGAAAATCTCTCCAGTACATAACTCGTCAGGCGTTGAACTGCTAGAAGCAGACAATTTTAAACTTTACTGTTTCCAAACCCTCACCGGTAATAATATCATCTAAAGGAGGAGGAGAAAGGAAAGGAAACATTGTAATAGGGTATTCAAAAGGCATGATAATCTTTCCAGGCACCAAGTTTCTCCTCATCACCTCACCACAGCAAAACAGCGTAGATCCGTACATGAAAAAGATATACGATATCTACAGCGACTTTGTCATGAAAAATCCATTCCATACGCCCGAAATGCCTATTCGATCCGACCAATTTGACCAATCCCTACTAAAATTCATCAAAACCATCAACGGCCCGTAAAAAAAACAAGAAACCTGTACACTACTACTGTGATAGCAATGCATATCGAAAATATATATATATATCCAGCGATCAAATGACGAACGACAACGGTTTTGCTTTTTATACAATTGAGGAAAAGAAATATGGTGCAAAAAAGGATGTGTGTATGTATGTGTGTAAAGAGGGAGAAAGAGAGGGACGGAGAGAGAGAAAGAAGCAAAGTATACGAAACATAAAAAGAGTCTAGATGGTATGAGGGTTTGTATGGAATGGTGACCAAACGCCTCGAACGCTCTCAGTCGTGGAAATGACAGGCTTCTTTGCCAAGTTCTTCAATTTGGCACCGCTTGAGTCGCGCAAAAGATCAACTTTCTTCGCAATTTCTGAAGGTGTCATGTTGCGTGTGCAGATAACTTTGTCGCGACCATTCACTGTAAAAATAGATAATTGGAGCTGGTCAATAACATATACAGCATGACTAACGTAACTAATATACGAAACATACAATAGTTGCCACGGACGACAGGATGGTGGTGAGGTCTTGGCTCCACGATAATTTCAATTTGTGGGTTTTCGCGTGCAAAGTTGGCGAGATCCTTCTTGATGAATTCACTGAATGGAGTAGCATTCAAATAGTAATTTGCGTTAATGGTTTTTGTTCGTAAACAAGAATGTTGACAGTTGCATTGGGTGTAATATTCTTACATCATGCCCTTGTTAGATCCCCATCGTTCGCAGTAGTTGAACACCAAGCTTTTGCATTGAAGTACGAAAGCGCCAGCACCATTGTTGGTCTTTGGCAGCGCTCTTGCGATGGCCGACATGATATATGTATTGTCTAGTTTAAAAATAAAAGAAAAGTGCGCTGGGCCAACAGCCTGAAAATTCAAAGTGTTCGACAATGACTGCTGCTTAGTGACTCTTTTTGCCATTTTCATCCCACTTCCTCTATTCTTTTTTTTTTCTGCTTTTTTTTTCCTTGCCTTTGTCCTCCGCCAACAACGAAATGTAAGATCACGCAACGGTCTGCAGTATAATGTGATTAGCCTAATTCTTAAATCACTGCTTAGGTCTCGATTGTGTGTTAAAAATTTACCAAAATATCTGTCTGAAGAAGATTTCCGCAAGCACTTTGCTGCGAAGGGTGAGGTGACCGATGCTAAGCTCATGAAGACTGGGTAAGTGGCACTTGATAAACTTTTTCTTTTGGAAAGATCTCGGGCGAAAAGATTTTTTGTGTATAGAACTAACGGAATGGCCATATAGTCAAGGACGATCGCGGCGATTTGGCTTTGTGGGTTATCGTACAGAAAAGGCAGCCGAAGAAGCTTTGGCGTACTTTAACAACAGCTTTATCAACATGTCAAAAATCGTAGTGGAAAAGGCAATTCCGGTAAAATTATACTCCAACCCTATTTAGTATGTCGATTGGAACTGTCATCATTGAACCTAACCAAATGTTATACCTATATTTAATATAAAGTATGGATCAGAAGACCTTAATCGTCCCTGGAGTAAATACTCTACTGGTTCATCGGCATTTGAAAAGGTGCATGGATCAGAGAAAAAGCAAGACGAGTTCCAAGTTGAAGAAACAGACGCATTTCGTGAACAGCAACAAAAGATGCAAGAGCATGTCAACACATTCACCAACGCTGAAAACGATCCTAAGTTACAAGAGTTTTTGGGTGTCATGGCAGCGCGATCAAAGGGCAAGACATGGGCAAACGACGATCTAACAGTTTTGGAAAAATCAAAGGATCAGGATGTTGTCAAACAGATAGTAGCAGACTCAGATGACGATTTATACGACGAACTTCCTTCAAAACAATCAGGGACGAAAGAAGACAATGACAACGGGGACGACGATAAAATGGATGAAGACAACGTGAAATTGAACGACGAAACAGCAAGCGGCTCTAGAGCGATGGATGTAGATGAACATAACCCACACGTGCGTAATCAGGCACCTATGGACGTTACCGAGCAAATTGAAGACACAGGTCGCTTGTTCGTACGGAATTTGGCTTATACATGCACGGAAGACGATTTGCGCGAGCTGTTTTCTCGATACGGATCCTTGGCAGAGGTGAGCTACATTATTTGAAGGCAAGTATATTTATGGTGGTTGTGGTAACTAAATATTATAAACACGGTAGATCCATATGCCAATTTCCAAAGATACCAAACGACCCAAGGGTTTCGCGTATGTCACATTTACACTTCCAGAGCATGCTGTGAAAGCGCACAAGGATATGGATATGAAGAATTTCCAGGGCCGTTTGATCCACATTTTACCGAGCAAAGAAAAGCCTCAGCAAAAAGAGGAGGAAATCCTTGGTCCTAACGGCATGAAGATGAGCAAGTTCAAGCAACAAAAGGAATTGGATCGCAAGAAAAATGCAGGCAGCGAATTCAACTGGAACTCGCTGTATATGAGTGTGCGTATACCTCAATAGTGTGTCGTCGATGGATATTCTTACTTGTCGTTGTATTGTGAAAGACTGACACTGAAAACTGACCTTATATAGAGCGATGCTGTTGCAGAGTCCATTGCCAATCGTCTCGGTATTGACAAGGCCACGTTGTTGAATCCTAACGCAGACAATATGGCTGTCCGACTTGCGTTGGCAGAAACAGAAATTGTGAATGAAACCAAAAAGTTCTTTGAACAGCATGGTATTGTTTTGGATGCATTCGGTGACAAGACGCGCAGTGACACCATTCTCCTTGTGAAGAACACGCCTTATGGTACATCCGAGGATGACATGAGAGAGTTGTTTGGGCGATTCGGCGAACTGGGCAGAGTAAGTAAAGAAAGAAAGGAAAAGGACAACAAGAGCAAAAAAAAACTGATATATGCCGTTTTGAAAATTAGGTATTGGTCCCACCTGCCAAAACAATGGCTGTTGTAGAGTTTTTAGAACCTAGCGAAGCTCGTGCAGCATTAAAACAACTCGCATATCGTCGCTACAAGGATACTTTGTTGTATCTTGAAAAAGCACCTAGCGGCTTGTTCAAGGACAAGTTCAATCCGGAGATGCTCAAGAAGACACAAGAGGATGCCAAACAGGTGGTAAGCGGTGCAGACTTTATTGCCGTGGACCAAGGTGATGTCGACGAGAGCAACCTTGGCACCCTTTTCGTCAAGAACCTCAATTTCAAGACAACACCCGACCGGTTACAAAAGGCATTCATGGGCATCGAAGGCTACCGGTCATCTCGTATCAAGGTCAAACCGGATGCAAAGAACCCTGGCAAAACTTTGAGTATGGGCTTTGGTTTCATTGAGTTCAAAACCAAGGAATTTGCAGAAAAAGCACTTCGTGCTATGCAGGTACAGTATCACAAATGCGTTGCTAGCTGAGATTTCTGTTGCTTATCCATTATACTGCTACATAGGGATATACGCTCGATGGTCACGTCTTGCAGTTGAAATTCTCAAATGCCAGTGCAAGCGCTACGTCTACCAAAACCGAAAAGAAACCCGAAACGACCAAACTTATGGTGCGCAATATACCGTTTGAAGCAACAAAGAAGGATTTACAAGAACTGTTTGGGTAAGTAGATTAGACTATACAGCATCTTTCTGCAAATAAGCGGAGACATTCCACTTGACGCCTAACGTTGTTCAATATAGAACACATGGAAAGATGGAATCTGTTCGATTACCCAACAAAGCCACTGGTGGTCATCGTGGTTTTGCCTTCTTGAACTTTTCTACCAAGCAAGAAGCCAAGAATGTCTATGACAGCATGGGTAATATTCACTTGTACGGCCGTCATCTTGTCTTGGAATGGGCTAACGAAGATGAGGGTGTCGATGCTCTGCGAGAAAAGACTGGAAAGAGTTTCGCGAAGGAAGAGCGAATTGGTGGACGATTAAACAAGAAGCGCAAGGTCGAAGTAGACGAAGGGGAAGAAGAGTTTTAATTCACTTTTTGTTTTTCTTTTATACTCATCCATCTCTTTAATTTCGCATCATCTTTGTATTTTCTATTCTGGCTTTTCTTCTTCTGCATCCTGTATTCCCTCATATAACTTTTAATGGTTTTTATTATATATTACATTTGCACATTTGTACCAAATTAAAAAAAGAACTCATTGCATATTCAAAAACGCAAAAAGTCTAATATATGTGGCTATATGCTATCAAAAGCTTTACTTTATGTACAAGATGTTGTAGCAGTTATTCAGGAAGGTGATCAAAAAGTTTAGATGCATAGTGTACATGCTTAGTGAGAATAGATCATATCATAGAAGCAGAAAGCTTGTCCATCCAGCGGTTAGTGATGATGAAGAAGTGAATAATTGGCATAACATAGATCTCACCAGTACGTGCTTGATTGATTGACACTTTTGTAAGCGGCTCCAACCGTTTGAGCGTATTGTCGGCGAATAGTGAATGTCAAGGTTTGTATATGATGCTGCAACGCGCATTCTTTGGTATGCGATATAGCGATGAATACTACTGGCGCCGCTAACAGACGCACACTAGACAATATGGCTTTTGAACTTGCTCTGTTATTCACTTCCTTGTTGAGATACATGGTACAACAATTTCCCTTAAAGTACGTAGAGCCACTTTCAGATGATATGGAAAGTCATGCTCTTCAGTCCAAGGACATTATACGAAACTACCTTTTTTCCATAAGCATCACATGTTCCTTCAAGGTAAATGTTTGCTGACAGATATCACTCAAAGTGGCGTCATTTCGAGACAAACTGTTATGCATGTGTGAATTTCGATATGTCAAGCGTCTTTCATGGCGATCGATAGAATATAAACCTTCATTTCCTGATCCATGATGCAACTGAGGCCATTGGTAACGAGTACCAACTAGCAGAGTTTACTTTCGGTTATGTATGAAAGAAAGGGTGTGTATAATCACTCCTTATTTAGTAAGCTCTTGGGATGTATGCACATACAAAGCCCTTGAGTAGTTGTGTGAGATGCGCCAATAGGTATTTTAGTTAATAACACAATGTACTACCAAACTCACTTTATAAAAAAGTCAGAAAGAGAGATGATTTAGTATCGTACCACCTCAATTGCTTCGGTCGGTCAATATTTTACTGGATTCAGGAAACTGAATGAAAGAAAACAAAAAAGACCTTTCCAGTTCTTGTACCAGGCCTACTCTCCCTCTTCTTTCCCTCCCTAGGAAAGAAAAACCATGGGCAGTCCAATTGAGAGCACGTTGAGTTTTTTTTTCAGGTCAAGGCGCGCAAAGTAGGAGGTAAAGTTTATAATTAAGGGACAGGTGCCTGTACAATGATCGGAGCTCTCCAACGGTTTATTCATGGCGATCTCTTTCTTTTTCTTTGTTGTGTTGGTAATTTTCGCCCTGAAGCACAAGAACGCCCAAAAGGTGGTAGCCTTAAAAGTCAAAATGGCATCACTTTTTGGAGTCGGTAACAGGCTGTAATGGTTTATCGTATCTCCACTCTAAGATGCAGACTTCAACTGCACAACCCATGAAGCTCATATTTGTAGCGGAGGATGGTAGTAATTATAGCAACAAGGCTGACTTTCAGTAGCATGGGTTCCATTGAAAACAGTGGAAACAGTCTCTTCCTGTCAATGTCTCGTGCATTTACTTTTAGCAATATCATATCTGTCTTTTTTGTTCATGTCATGTCTCTCCGCGAATAATTTCCAGCTTTGACCTGAAGAGAAGTAGCGCATACGTATCGTCTATCGTTACTACCCTACTGTTATTACGACGGATATGCACACAAAGGAAGACTATTTAATTTCATGTGATATGTTATAAGATCCAAGCATGTGTCACAAGTGCTCTTTTCGTAAATGCCGATGATGAGACGGCTATTCTTCCGGAACAATTCTTATTCGTAATAGTTCAATGACGGTGTGCGACTGCGTTAAGGAAGTACAGTACAGCACAATGGTGAATTAATGTCCCTGTTCATTTTACAAACACTAATCACTGACAAGCAATATCAACAACTTCGCAACGCACCTTTCTAAAGAACATATTCCACATAATAGTCTTCCGATTGCTAATAATGTCGACGCAGACAAACAATTACAATATATTGACGCAGGTCGTGATTTGTCTCGAAGATGTGGTGTGGTGGCTCGTAAATCAGATTTGAGCTTAGATAGCGGCATAATGTAGAAAAATAGATAAGCATCCGCAGATCAAAGTAGACCACAAGCAAGTGACTCCCAATATCAGCAGCAGCAGCAGCAGCAGCATCATGAGGAGTACATATACACCTTTTCGCTCTCTCCTTCATCAATAGCAAAGATGGGTTATGCTGCTTCTAGTAGTGGCAGCATATGTCGTGCAACGCACACATACTATTGACAGATTCTCAGGACACAGTTGATTTCCTTTGCCCACGATGTTTTACACGGATCAAAAGGAGTCAATGTGTATTTACTGTCCTGGAAAGCATTGTACCTAGTGTACTATACTCACACTTACTTTGCATTTAGCGAAAAGCAACATTGATCATGTAGGTGCCAAGTACACATAGTGTTTAATCTTGTAGCAGCTTTCTAAACTCATCCCATATTATTAAGCTCAGTTTTACAAACTTTACAAGAACGGCAAGTAATCGAACTATACTCACACACGCACAACTGCTGTTGCCGTACCACACATATTGTACCCCCCGCAATTCAACATCCGACTGGTACGTATTGGGTATTGCAATGAACTCCAGAAATAAGAAAAGAAAGGCAGATCTCTCACTCTCTGCTCCCACCAACACTCACACCAACCCCCCCTTCTTCGCTCTTTTTCTGGCCGGGCGTGCCTTTTCCGCAGCTTTACGTGCTTTTTTTTGTTGTCTTCGTTTTCTCTTCTTTTGTTTCTTATTCTTTTCACCAGTTTCTCATACTTTTTGTCACCTTTTCTCGGCCTGTGCGTGCATGCGTCTATAGAGAACACAAAAGGCCCGTTCTCTCTCTTTGTATTGTTGCCTGCACACGCTCTCTCTCTCTCTCTCTCTCTCCACATACACACCTACGCATACCAGTACACCTCACCGACCGAAATACTTGCGTGTGAATGCCCGCTTTCGACTTATAATCTCCCCGTCCATTCGTCATCACAATTATGCGCTCTAACACAAAGCTTATCCTGAGCCTAATAAATCGCGTCGCTGTGCGAGTAAGCAAATACGTCCGAAAATCTCGAACCTTTGGGGTCGGGTTTCTTTTCCTCATCACCATTACGTTTATACAAATTAGCTACCGATCAACAGCGGAAGAAAGATTGAAAACCTGGAACAAGATCCGATCGTTCAACAAACTGGTAAATGCTGTGTCCTTCATTTTGTAGGAGCTTGGAATAAGGGAAAAAATAAGCGTTGTTTCGTGGGTTGTAGAGCTAATTAAAAGAATTGGGGGTTGAACAATGTATGTATTCTTTTTTTCAGTGGCCGCCATTATTGAATTGTCTAGATACAAGCTATCCACTATCGCCAATGCACTCGGAACCGTCCTGGAAAATGTATCCAAGGTAACGTACAAGCAAACAAACCCACTTTTACTAGGATCTAGAAGAGAAAAAGAGACACTAAGTGTGTCCTCCTCTCCTCCAAACCCCTTGGGGTGATCGTATGTAGAATCATCAGTCACCTACGGCTGTCCTGGAACAACATATCCCGCCTGAAGTTCTTCAATCGCAGTTGTTTGTTCTTCGACTTCTTTCGGCATGTATGCAGCACCATTGGAAAACGTATCGCGAAGTAGCAAAACGAAAACTCGCCGAGGGAGCCTACGCATCAAACTCGGTCGAAGCTGCTGTCGCTGCACAAGCAACAGGCGCTGTTGGCAGCGAAAACGAATTTCTTCAGGCCCCTGTCGCGTCTGGCTACACGCGTGCTCAGGAAATGAACAACAGTAGCAAAGACAAAGGCTCATCATCCGACGACCCAACCCACGACTTGCAATCACCCGTTTACAGCATTGATCGTATGGTCGATCCGCCGCCGCTCGACGAAGCATTGGTTACATTTCTTTTGGCTCTCGTCGGCCGCTTCTTAAACCAGGCACACATCATTGAAGAAGCAAACGACCAAAACATGTCGACGCCATCAGAATACCCAATAGAGACCCTTGCATCTGCTGCCAATATCGATCCAAAGACGCTAGCATTGATTGTGGATATCTACAAAACGGCAGGACGAGTGCTTTATTACGTCAGTGCGAGCAATTGGTCGACTTACTACTCAAAAATCAAGAACGCCGTCCATATTCTGGGTGCTATGGGCGAAGGCTCGGAACTGAATCCTCCTGAGATCCGGATGCTCGAATGCAGCTGTTTGACTCGTCAACGTATTCACACTGTATTATCCGGTACGATAGCGATAGCGACAGTGCTTGTGATTCATTGCCGCGTGAGACAACATGGGGAGGCTATTATTAACATCCATTGCTTTTCAAAAAAATAGAGCTCAGTCCATATTTTTTGCACATGAAGAGACAAGGCAAACTGCTGTTCTCCAAAATGATGCGAAGGGCCATATGGAGGTGGATCGAAACATACCCTGCCCAATTCGCTGAAGTGTGTGCTAGCGACAATCGGTTGCTCGGCGGTTCTGAAATCCTATTCGACATGTGTAGTTCTACGGCAGACAATCCAAGAAAAAAGGCTATTTTATGGCCCTTGCAGACGATTCTCTTGGTGTTGTCTCAAGATCTATTGCTGCAGGCATTTTTGGATAACCCATCATCTCAAAACCGAAGAGTAAGGATACATTGAGAATAAAGGGGGCAGTAACGGATCAGAGGTGCTGATGGAAACTTATCATTCTATTAGACAAGTTTTCTTGGTGTATTGAGAAAATCATTACGCACGTCAAAGACAGCAGATATAGCAGCGATGTGCTATGTGGATCTTTGCAAAGCTGCTACCTACGTCCCTCCCACTGACGACTGTGTTCTCCGCCACATTGCCGCTGATATAGAGGACGATTTACAAGAAAAAGTATGGGACTTTTCGCGCAATGTAGCACACGATGCTGCGGCCACTGCCAGTCTCGGCTACACCATCAACCATCAAGCGCTCGTTACCGACTACCTGCTAGCACGACTGCGGCTGGATCCTGAGGTCGCTCTTCAACATATTGTGCCGCAAGTTCTGGATGAAAGCGTACCAATCACTTTTAAAATAGCACTTGTCAAGTCCTGCTTGGAAATTGCACGCGACGAAAACCGACTACCATGGAACCCGTCCATTCAATCCATGTATAGCTCCTTGTGCACACCTTTACGCAAGCTCTTTTTGCAAGCCATGAATCAAGAGCTCATGTCCAAAGATGGAGGGGCACAAGCATCCGCGCCCAAAAAGGTGATGACGGGTCCTGACGGCAGAGTGATTGTTCGTGCTACGCCATCCGTTGCCCAAAGCCGAATCGAACTATTGCAAGACCTATTGCGCCTTTTCCGAGTCGATCCATTGTTAGCATTATTGGTAAGCCGCTTTACAGAGTTACACTATCGGCAGTAAGGTTGCAAATACTCAAGGAGCATATGTATCACAGGGTAGCGACAATGATGCGGTAGAGGATAACTCTGCAATTATGATCGGCATGGCGAACTTGTTCCAACACTATGATCAAGGTATCCGGCAACTGGCTAGTGAATGTCTATCCAAGCTCCATTTGTCAGACAACATTGTACGCTGGGGACCCGAGTCGAAAACCATGATCAACTTTTGGCGCATCTCATCCAAGGTTGTGTTTGTGCTCGCCAAGCAGATCCTAGACAACAAGCAGGGCGAAGAAGGATTGAAATCTTTGTTGACCCTTTTGATAAAGTTACTATCTGCACGTAATGAGTTTTTGGGCAACAACCAGGTAAGTCTAGGGAATATAGTAACCAAAGAGAGTATGCACAGAAGTCTAACAAAGGATGCCTCATTCCCCAGGAACGAGTGACTGAAGGGGCTGATGCACGGGAGCGATTACAGGCCTCTGTGGCCCTTGAGATAGCTCTGTTGGTCTCGTTGTGTTGGCCAAATCCAGATGTATGCTCGGACGCCATCCGGTGCCTGGGATATTTGTGCGACGAAGCTGGTCTCGCAGACGAAGATGAAGATCCTCAGCAGGGCCAGATTACGCTTATCTGCAACTTGCCAGTATACTGCGACTTGGCATCGGAGGACTCTGTCTTTTTGGGACGCAAGGCTCAACAAAAGCGGATTCGCAAGTATATGCGTTTGATTACACGACATACACCAGGCAACCTTGCAGCATGGGAAGAGGCGTGGAAACGATGGAAAGTCTTGACCCAAATGCTCGGTCGTCTTGGCGAAGAAGCTGCTGTAGAAGAAACCACGACAGATTTAAACCAACCGGGCAACTTGAAAAAACCAAAGCAACGCACCACACAAACAGTACAACCTGTACCAAAACCAGCGGCACCAGCCATAAACCGCCTTGAAATGGATGACGAAAAGCAGATGTTGTGGCAAAACTATACCGGCTTCCTTGCAGCACTTGGTGGGTGCTGTCTAGCATCCGAAGCAGAGAATAATAATATCAACAACAGAGGTATCGCCGCAGCCTCCTCCGACCAGCAACGACGCGCATCTTCGCCCAGCGAGTCTAATACCCTAGTTGATTCATTCGTGGGTGAAATGACCAACCTGTTGATATCCGACAATGTGTTCATTCGGGAAGGCGTCAAAGAAATCCTTGGTACGGATTTGTCGCCTACGTTATACGCCATTCTTTTCCGTCACCTTGAACGAGTTATGACCCGGTCCTTTGGCTCCGACAATGAGCCCATTTGCAGCGCACGAAATACTCTGTTTGTCGAACAAGCCGTGCTTGTCCTCAAGCTGATCTTGGATCGACTTGTAGACCCAGGAGATGTCTTGTTGAGCATAGACTTTAGCACATTGATTTACCAATTTGCCAAATACCTCAATAAGCTACCCAACAGCTTCAATACCCTCCGAATCAAGATCAAAATGTGCCACCTGGTCGAGACATTGATGCAAAAGAAGGAACAAATCGTTGTCCGTGACGAAATGCGGTTGCGCAACAGACTGCTTGAAATGATTGTCGAGTGGACAAGCGATTTTGCATTGGTAAGGATACATTGAACAAAGTAAGCGGGTATTTCCCTTATTGACAACATTGCGTGATCTGTATCCATAGCAAAAGCCCGAGATCAAAACAAGCTATGTCGCACAAGATACATCCCAGAACGAAAAGCTGCACCGCGACCTGGACCATGCTTGCTTGAAAGCGATTGTAGCCATCCTGAATCAATTGCCTTTGCAAAGTTCTGAGCCTGTCCGAGAAGCAGACAGCAATCAAGTCAAGAGTCGCCTATTCTACAAATACTTTACTTTTTTCTTAAAACTGCTGAATCGCTGCCGACTTAGCGAGGTAAGATTATAAAAGCGACTTCATACTCATAATCTTTCTTATACACTCTTTGACTAAATTGCCATTCCATTCTCTTGCATGATATCAGATGGAGCTGAACAGTGCCACCGTTGTCAAGAATAATAAAGAGGTGCTTACGCCAGCTAAAACGTCTGAAAATTATCAAGATTGGGCGCCACTCAAAGATTATACCATCTTGGCCATGTCCAATTTGCTCAGTGCAAACGTGGATGCTGGTTTGAAATACTCGCTTGCCATGGGATACCACGAAGACACGAGAACGCGCACAGCATTCATGCAAGTGTTGACCAATATTCTCAATCAAGGTGCTGAGTTTGAGACACTTGCCGAAAGCGTCATGACAGATCGCTATGAAAAGCTGATTGACGTTAGTATTTTTCACTAAAAATCAACAGAGTTTTTTCTTAACTTTTGTTTGAACTTTGCATCTAATCAATATGTGACAATGGACGTTGCTATATAGATGCTGGTAGAAGCGGATATGGACGTAGCGCTGGCCCTGTGCGATGTCTGTCCTTCAGGAGATGCTGCCGGTGTTGCCGAAACCTTGTTGATTTGCTTCGAGTCGCGCGACAAGTCAACTTCGTTGCTTAAGGCTGTCATTGAAAAGGAAGTGGCATCGACTGAACAAGAAGCAACATTGTTTCGCAGTACAACGATGGCAACTCGACTTTTGTCCGTCTTTGCCAAGTTGGTGTGCCACGACTATGTGCGACTCACGTTACAGCCTGCTATGGAAGCAATCAATGCGTTACCGGATGAGCAAACTACTTGGGAGTTGGATCCTCAAAAACTCGGCCCTGATGATGATCTAATGTGCAACAAGCAAAACGTTATTCGAGCCGCAGAGATTCTTTTGAATGCCATTTGTTCGTCTGCAGCCAATGCTCCTCCGTAAGTATTATCCTTACTAACAACCAAGGAAAACTTCTTATCTATAAATACTCATGTGTCCTATGCTATTTCTGCTCATATGCCATGAATACACAGTTCTTTCCGCGAGGAGCTGTCGCTCATTGCTGATGCAGTATGCAAACGCTTCTCTGAGGCCAAGAACACTGCCGTTGGCGGCTTCGTCTTTTTGCGACTCTTCGGTCCTGCGATTGTTACGCCAGATAGTGCAGGCTTCTCCAAACAGGCAACGCCGAGAAACAAAAACGTGCGCAAACTGCAGCTCCAAGCAACGCGTGTCATGCAGAACTTGGCCAACAATGTGCTCTTCGGTGCCAAGGAAACCCACATGATTGTCCTGAACGATTTCTTGACCGACAACATTTACAAGGTCACCAGCTTCCTCCGGGAAATCTCGACGCAGAGTAAAAAGAGCGAACAAAAAGAGAACACTGGCGCGTTCCGGATGGATCAAAAGGGTTATATGCGACTGCACCGGTATTTGTTTGAGAATCTCGAGCGCATGTCCCGCGAACTGGCGAGTCGCAAAGTAAAAGGCGCTACAGACACACAGTCGATGCTCGAGTGGAAGAAGACAGTAGATCGTCTGTCAACATTGATTGCACAGCTGGGTCGACCGAGCGATACTTCCAACAATGACCTCTCGCTCTCGCGCAATTATGCTTTGGCCAATAGCAATCATTATTACAGTGAATTCATCCGACGAAATTGCCATCGTGATTTGTCAAAGATTAGCTCTAAAAATATCGTCTACCAAGCCGGTACATCACGTGGAGGTCGTCCCATCTTTTACGTCATTATAAGACATTTGGATCTGGAAACCACTGACTATGAATTGCTTATCTACTACATGCTTCGGGTAAGTTAGAATTCAGGATATTCATGACTAAATTGAAAAAAATGTTAACCTCTTGCATTAGGTGATGGAACCATATCTCAACCGCCCATTCGAGCTTATGTTTGACTTGACTGGTTTGAATCCATTCAATGAAATCCCGGTCCACTGGCTGAATCAGTTCTTCCAGCTCATCTTTAGTGAAATGAACGACTATCTTGTTGCCATTTACATGTATAATCCAAGCAATTACCTGCAGCGCTACGTTGCACGATTACCACGACTTCTAATCAACAAACTGATCAAACGAGTCCATTTTGCCACGACACTTGCTGATTTGCATGAACGTATTGCACCTTCAGAAATCCACTTGCCCAAGGAAACAGGTAGATACATGTTTAGAGGAAAATTTCTGCTCCCTACTTTATGCGCAGCGCTTTGTAAAAGTATCTTATGATTTTCTAACCCTTAATATGAATCAACTTGTGACCTTGTTAAGTCGATCTGGAAAAGGCACCAAGCACCACGTTCTTCCCTGTTACACGCATGAATAGTTTAAAGTCATCGACCCCGGTGACAATCAAGGTTTCACAAGAATATTTGCAGATCATCACTGTGCGAAAGCAGGAAATCTATTACAATATTTATACTATTTACAATGACGTATATCACATTTCCGAGATTGAAGATATGACGCCGCTTCCAAATTCCAAGCACGAAAACGGTGGTGATCTGATGCTCAAGGTTGACAGAGGCAAAACAACAGTGGTTCTATCTGCTGCTAAGCGTGATGCTATCTTGGCTGTGAGTATTGCTTAAAGTATTGATAATCTGTCTGTATAAGGCCTTTCTTTTACTAACAGCTGCATTACATTCCAGTTGCTCCGATACAACAAGCACCGCTACGAATCATCTAAACCTGGCAACATGAACGAGCGTGCAATTCGACCAAATGATGTGCCTGGCCGATTGCTGAATATGTCTTTGTTGAACATTGGCAGTGATGATCCTGGTTTACGTCTTGCAGCGTACAACCTGCTATATGCTCTCAGTTTGACGTTCCGTTTTGATGTTGGAAATCAATTACTGAACGCAAGAGGTAAACAACAGTGGATATTACATCAACTTTTTTTTTTTCGAAAGGGGCTGACATATGATATGATTATTACCAGATTTATGTATACCCGCCAACAGCACAGATTTCATCGTCAGCATCAGTGAAAGTTTGGCCTCCACAGAGCAACATTTGACGCTTGAATTTTTGAACGAGTGTTTAGTCGGTTTCAACAAGTCCAATGAGCCCATGCGACAGTTGTGTCTTGACTATATGGCACCATGGCTTCGGAATTTGGCCGTATACAGCCGAAACATTCCTGATGATCACAACAAAAGCCTGGCAAAGACCAAGGACGTGCTCGGATTACTTATTAAACTCACTGTGACCCGGACAGATGTAAGTACAATCATACCCTGAAGTGGATCAGATCTAGGGATTGATATGAGACATCCCAATAACACCATGGAAAATAGATGTACAAGCATGTACAAGCCAAGATATGGCGAACGTTATCACGAGTCGACGACATGGTCAATTTGATCATAGATGCATTTGTCCAGTACTCGGTCGAGAATGGCATCGGATCTCCACAAGCAGAAGCTATGGCAGATACTATTGTGACCATGTCAAGTATTTCAGTTCGCGGTAAGGTGATCAGCCGAATGCGACGTGTGATACAACGAACTTCCCTACGACCGTGTCGAAGCTTGACGGAGCATCCTGCATGGGTTGAAATTGCGGTTCTGTTACGATTTGTTCTTATGCTTTCGTTCAACAACGTCGGACCTGGCAAACCATACCTTCCCGAAATATTCCACATTGTATCACTGTTGGTTGGCACGGGGCCTACGCTTATTCGTGCTTCTGTACACGAGCTCGTTGTTAATATCATCCACACTCTTTGTACCGGCATGCCACAATCCGAGGAGAATATCAAAAAACTGCACTTTGTCCTAAACGATGTCTGTGACAGCAAGAATCGTGTGTATTTCGGTCTGACCAAACCGCACGCGAATGCGTTTACCATCACACACGAAACAATGACAGATGTCTCGGAAACGGTCAATTTATCCTCCCTTGAAAGCATCATTCGTCTTTTACTGGAGGCACTAAGCATCGGTGCACCCTCTATTGGTAAGTGAGAGAGAGAGCAAGAGAGCTACGGGTCGTTTTAGAGCCGCTGTTACTAAATGAAATTTATAGATGTTGCCAACATGTGGCGAGCCCGATGGATGGGTCTAGTGACCAGCACAGCATTCCAGTTCAACCCAGCCATCCAGCCTCGTTCCTTTGTAGTACTTGGCTGCCTGGCACAAGACGAAGTAGACGATGATCTGATATACCAAATCCTCGTGGCGCTGCGTGGCGCTTTGGCCATTTTCAATGAGACCGACTCCAGTCTTATCGTGAGCATCATGATGTGCTTAAGCAATGTGATTGACAATCTGCCGGCAGATTCACGGTACCTGCAGCCTTTGTTCTGGCTCGCCATTGCACTTGTACAAATGAGCCACCCAGCAACGTTTTCCCCAGCAGTAGAATTCCTCCAATCGGTGCTTCGTGCATTGGACGCACACAAATTGTTTGCCAATAGACCGGTCGTGGACGTATTGATGGATGCACGCGCGCCTTTGGGTGAGATCGCCAAGGAACTCGATATTGCCAGTGGCGTCAGTTTCGATACACATTTTTCGTTTGCTGTGGCCGGCGTTCTACTCAAGGGCATCAAGCACAGTAACCCCAAAGATGTGGTGTTCCAGTGCCTGACAACGTTTTTGGAAATTGATTGTAAGCGGTCGTTGGAGCAAAATGTCGTCGAGTCGCGAACTTTAGGATACCTTGCCGGTTTATTGCCACTCGCAGCAAAGAACAACGCGTTGCGTGAGTTATTACGTTTGGCCGGTATCAATGACGTGGATCTGGATGGCTTGGAGTTTGGATCGGCCTATGTCCGCATCTTTGATACTCTAGAGATACCCGACAACACGACGGCATTATTGTTGGTGTCGCTACTGGTGACGCTTCTCAATTCTGCAGAAAACGAATCTGAAAGATTATTCCTGTACAGCTTTTTGGCCGAAGCTGCTGTGTCTATACCTGAAGTTTTCGCTTTAATGTGAGTATATATACCTACAGTGGATATCTGCGAGATGAGTCAGAAAAGGAAAATGCATCATTTTGCTAAATGAATTCGGATTGATAGATATGAGAGCTTGCTCCCCAAGATGAACCAGATCGTTGTGAGCGGACAAAACTACGCGGTAATTGATGCGGTTAAGAATATCTTGATGACCGCATGCTCAGAGCCAGCATTCAACTACTCGCTTAACCGACGTAGCCAAAAAGCATATCTCGACGAACTCGGATTCTCTGCCCTTGGCGATCCTACTTTTGGTGCAGCCAAGTCGAACGTAGCCATGAGTGCACAGCTTGCCAGCAAGTTGCTGGAACGAATCACAGAATAAGAGCCCACGCTCTCTCTCTTTTTTTATCTTTAACTTTTAATGCTAACCCTGTCTATTTCCTTTCTCTTTCCTACTCGCTCTTCATTATATTACCATTAGTTGGCGCACACACATATATATACTCTCAAACACACACATCTCTACTCCACTCCATTTACATCCACTCACTTTTGCACATGCACAAAAAGAACAAAGAAAATTACTTTTCTGATTATACATATTCAAAAAGTTGAATAAATAGTAGTATCCAATTTTATGTCGCACAGCGGTCGCGGTACGATAAATAAAAAAATGACGCGCAGCTGATGTGTGTATTTCAAACGCTTGCTTCAATACCACTTGAAACTTATCTGGAAAAAAATGGAAGGAAAAGAGACAAAGGAAGAACGCCCCATTGTATTTTTCGACATTTCCATCGGCGATGTACCCGTTGGCAGAATGAAAATGGAACTTTACAGTGATATTGTACCCAAAACAGCAGAAAACTTTCGGTAATGATCTACTAAAGATTTGGGGAGAGGATCGCGTAATGACTGAAAGATTAAACGTTTGTTTGTACTGACTGGAGGTTATGTATACTGTATAATTAGACAATTATGCACAGGCGAATTCAAGTAAGCTAGTTGATCTCTTTGGCAAAGAAACAGAGCCAAATTTAACCATTTTTATGCGTAGGCGCAATGGCATTCCTCAAGGCTATAAAAACTGCTCGTTCCACAGGTAATGGAAGTGGTTGATAACCGTATTCAACTCCCGAGTACTTGGTGGATATCGTAATATTAACAATGCGATGCAATTATTGCTACCTTAGAATTATCAAAGATTTCATGGTTCAAGGTGGCGACTTTTTGAAGGGTGACGGCACTGGATCCATGAGCATTTACGGCGAAAAGTTCGAGGACGAGAATTTCACTGTGAAGCATACACAAGCCGGTCTGCTATCGATGGCAAATTCGGGCCCTGGAACCAACGGATGTCAATTTTTCATTACATGCGATAACTGCGAGTTTTTGGATGGCAAACACGTTGTATTCGGTCATCTAGTAGATGGCTTACTCACACTGAGAAAGATCGGTAAGAGGCACTTGATATAGGAAAAAGTGATGAGGGCTTTTTTCAGATCTAGAATGTAAATTACATTGCTTACATGAACATCACAATACAAATTAATTTCAGAAAACGTATCAACGGGTCAAAACAACCGACCCAAACTGCCGGTCAGAATCACAGGTAAGAAGAGATTTTAAGAATACGGTTATAGAGAGATAACTCACACAGAGAGTTAATCAAATTTATATGGACTTTTTTTTGTTGTTGTTGCTGCTGTTTGAAAATAGAATGCGGGCAAATGTAAGAAGGGAAGGACGTAAAAAAGAAGAAAAAATAAACAATTATATGTAAAAAAGTTATATTAATGTCACATTGGATGTTGTTGTTGATCAGTATGTTGCTGTTGCTGTTGTTGGCGACGGTTGAGCAATAATCGTTGATGGAGCTCATGTATCTGTTGCGGTGTTAGATTAGCCATACCTCCAGCAGCAGTCATAGGCATTCCCATCATCCCATTATTAGCTGGTACACCACCCATTGCACCAGGAACACCAGCGGAACTTCCAATGTTGATATTGGATAACAATAAGCTGTGTTGATTAAGACCTGGACGAGCGCCTAGTCAGATAAGGTATATATTTAGTTATTGGAGCCCTTCTATGCAGCAGAAATCGTATCAAGGTTTATGCAAAGCTTACCGTTCATATTATTGAGAGGACTTCCCATAGCGTTTGCATTCATCATTGGTTGGCCTTGACTTTGTTGCTGCTGTTTTTGTTGTTGGAGTTGCTGCTGCTGTCTTAACGCTTGTAGTAGTTGAAGGTTTTGTGGATTATTTACAAAGTTCGGATTGTTTGCCATGGCGAGTAAGGATGCTGGAATGCTCCCAGCTTGAGCACCTGTGGTACCCATCATGCCAATTGGTTTGCCCTGTTGCGGCTGTTGTGGTTGTGGCTGTTGTTGCTGCTGTGGCTGCTGCTGTTGTTGTGGCTGTTGTTGTTGTAATACATTAAGTGCTTGTGGAAAATCTGGAATGTTTGAGCGACCAAACACAAAGCCGATCAGTTTGCCATTAGAAATCATTAACACGACGCCTCGTTGTGGCTCATTCATGTTAGAGTTGAATGGTACTTTCGCAACCTATTATACCAAGGCAGTGTTATCCATACTCGTTCTTTTGATTCGCAATCTCAAATTGAAAAAAAAAACCTACATATTTCTTTTGTTCGAGATTTTTTGACAGCAGATTAAGACTATTTATATCTGATGGGCTGCTAGTTTCTATGGCTCTGAACTGGCAAAAGGGTATATTGTGTTCTTGTGTTTGTTGTACCAAAATAGGCTGTGAAGTTTGCAAGGGAGACCGTCCGGAAATGACGATTCGTTGTGGCCATATTTCAGCGCAGCTACTCAGATTGTGAACTGTAAGAGACGATGTCTAGTTTCGCAATCTTTGATATATGAAGAAAAAAGACTTACTAATCTTCCAAGCCGACATTTTTTCCACGCGGAGTAATAGCAAATGCTCCCACATGGCAGCTAAACTCTTGATATGGGCCGTCTTGAGGTTTGATATGCCAAACAATTTGCCCTTTCCAAAATGGTACGGAAGGCTGTTGCTGTACCTGCAACCGCGGTTGACCTTGCTGCATCATCTGCTGAGGAGTAGCCGTTGGTTGCATACCTGCTTGTTGTGGTGATGGTTGCTGCCCTTGAGACTGTGTCTGTTGCTGCTGCTGCTGCTGTTGTTGTTGTTGTTGCTGCTGCTGAAGACCCATTTGGGCCAACATCATTCGCTGCTGCTGTTGTTGTTGCTGCAAAACGTTGGGTGGGATTTGCCCAGCAGAAGTGGCAGCGTTTGTCATGTTCATATTACGTTGTTGTTGTGCTAAAGCTCCTTGCAACTGTTGCGCCATGGTCATTGCTTGACTTGCATCCGGTGGTCTACCCTGCATACTCGTTGGTATGCCACCAGGTGCACTGAATGCCATAGGCGATGAAGTAGCGATAGTTTGGGCACCACTCATGGGTGCACCACTGCCGTTCATGTTTGCTGAACTGAACAATCGCTGGATAGCACTATCTAGGGCTTGTAGCTGTTGCTGCTGTTGATTTGTTCGTTGTGGCAAAGACAGCAGCATTTTCCGTCGCTGGAGCAGTTGTTGGATTTGGATGGGAAGATTGAGCGGAGGCCTCGCCTGTCCTTGTGGTTGTTGCACCTGCTGTGGTTGTTGCACCTGCTGTGGTTGTTGCAGTTGCTGGGGCATACCTGCTTGTGGCTGCTGTGGCTGCTGTTGGGGAGTGAGCTGTTGCTGCGGTGGTGTATTTTGGAACTGCTGTAGTAACTGCTGCTGTTGCGGCAGTGGTGGCGGTCGTTGTTGAGGTGCCATTTGTTTTTGAGGCTGTGGAGTTTGCTGTTGAGGGGGCATGGTAGGTTGAGGAGGAAGAGGGGTCGGCTGTTGTGGTGGTTGTGGTGTTGGCTGTTGCAGAGGCTGCTGTGGTGGCGTGGCCTTGACAGATGGAGACGAAGATACGCTCTCTGCTTTCTGCGGCGGTCTTGCCATCATATTTTGCTGTGCCATCGTAGCAGACATGTGCTGTTGCTCCATCGAGATATTAGGCTGCTGCTGCTTTGGTGGCGCATTCGGCTCCCGTTTAATTTGTGGCTGTTGCTGCTGTGTTGTAGGTGCTGCATTAACAGCGTTCAAATGCTTTTGGTGCACTTGGGCAAATTTAGCAGGATCCACTGTAGCCTTCGGAAGATTGATTTGCCCAGGAACATTGTCTCGTTTCCGTTTTTTGTTTGAATCCGTAGACGATACCGATTGTGGCGACGTTGCAGCAGCAGCACTTGAATCTGCTGCTCGCTTTGAAGCTACTTGTTTCTTATCATCCATAACGGGCGCTGGTGCTGGCACAGGCAACTTGAATCCAGCAAGTTGGACAATGTAATCAGGCGAAATTGGTTCTGTTACTGTATGCAGCTCTGCTTTGCTGTCATTGACCTTTTTAAATTTCCCCACCATTCAAAGCCATAAGGTTAGAGCACTAGTATGGAACAGCATAGGCCCGCACTCCTCTTTCTTATCCCAAAAACACCAATAAACAAGTGCACATACTTCAGTCACCATGCGCTCAAACTCCTTCAATCCCTTGTTCGGTGCTATTAACGATAATCGAATATCATTCTATAGGTGCATTTCCCGCATATACATTATATCATACACACAAGTCAGCGAATATTTCCCTTATCCAACTACTTCGTTATCTATTGCTGTCATTCCCTCAACCAAAAGAGATCAATACTACCTTTCGCATCTCCTGCACAATTGCATCCAGTGTAAAGTTATCATACTTGTCCATTAGATTATGGCGTGCGCCGATCTCATGGGGCAAGCTGTTTGAAATTAATATGCAATGTAGCATCGGATCGGCAGCTGCGCTCCCTTGAATTTCCTGCTTGTACTCGTCGAATAACTTTTTGACAGCGGACGTATATATGTTACAGTTACAAAGTTAGTGGCTACCATCAAACAGACCGGGTGGGTCTCTTTGTTCTCCTGATCTCATCTTTCTTTCATACACAAAATTGATTTGTTTCTATCCAAGGTTACCTCTAACGCCGCTACAAGGCCCTCCCCAGCCGCGTTCCTAACGATACCACCGTCCGTGCACGCGATACTTTTGAACACATTCTGAAACAGTCCAAAATCGGCTGTAAAGTACTTGCGATCAACCGTTACCATGGAAGCAGGTTCATAGTCACCAAAGACAACCAATCCGTACTTCAACATCGGCTACATAATACCAAGAACATTATCATACATCTGATCAGTCTTTTGAATTGACCAGCTCTTCCCCTTTTCATCCATTTCTCTCCCGCCGCCGCCAAGCACAATACTCGTATGTAGGGAAGAACAAGTATGTATAACAAACGCTACCGTAATCTTTGTCTGTTGATGTCGTTCGTTTTCTTCCGTAATGATAGGCGATCGCAGTTGTCTAACAGTAAAAAGAGATAAAGACAGAGAGATAAGAGGTGAGATTGTCAATAGTTTCTTTTGTTTGCCGGTAGAAGACATTTGTTTTTTTCAACCAAACTTGGTGCGTGTTCGTGGTGTGGGGTGGACAGAGGAACACAACATTAAACCAAAAGTATACCTTAGGATCGGATCAACATAAGTTTGGATGATGGTATCTAAATGAGGATGCATTCTCGCAGTGCCCTCAACAACAAAAACACATGCCACTTCTCGTCGCTGGTGATGGGGGTGGGCTGTATTGTGGTTGGATGTCTGCATTTGAGGCGACGGTTGGACGATCGGGGTGGGCGAAGGCGTAGCAATGTTTGCCACCGGGTTGGGAACGGCGGCCGCAGTAGACATGACAGCTAACTGGTTGGTTGTTGTTATTGCTGCTTTTGCTGTGTTGCAATTGTAGTAATAATAGCAGTAGTAGTAGCAGTACTTGTTGAGGTAGGGCCAGGAGGAAACAAAGAGAGAGAGAAAGAAGAGGGGAACAGACAACACCAGAGTCAACTTCCAACACACGCACACGCACTTTTTTTGTTCTCTCCAAAAAAGCGAACGGAACAACTTTCCAAAAAATCCCGCTCGAGGTTAATGTTCTCAAGTTCTTTTGGTCTTTTTTTTATGTCTGTTTATACATGTGGTGATGTTACTATGCTACTATGACAAATCTAACTTTTTTATATCTCTTAATTTAACGTAATTCGCTGGCAAGCAAGGCAGGGTTTTCGACCAAGTTCTTCCAGTAGTTGCCAAACCGTGCAATTGTAGCGCCATCGATGACACGGTGATCGGCAGACCAGCTGACGGGCAAAATCTGCTTCGCAACGACATTGCCTACCTCGTCAAAACGAGGCAAGGTTTGCATGCGGCCGAGGGCCACAATGGCTAATTCAGAGGATACAATGACCGGGTTGGCATAGGTGCCACCAACAGTGCCAATGTTGGACAAGGTCAGCGTACCGCCTTGCAGGTCAGCTGGAGGGATACTGTTCTTTGCACCAAGCTCTGTCAAACGATGGATTTCAGCAGCTACTTCCATGACGGTCTTGTCCTGGACATTCTTAATATTGGGCACAATCAACCCTTGAGGCGTATCCATGGCCAGACCGATGTTGTGCGATTTTCGGTACAGCAACTTGATGCTATTGACGTCTGCTGCATTGGCGCCTTCAGCAAGAGAGGCGTTCATGATAGGATAGTGCGTCAGGGCAATGGACAAGCACTTGATGAAGACGGGCATATACGAAATCTTTTTAAATGGATACATTGCTGGATTGGAGGCGATGTGCTTATTCAGGGCAGCGCGGTATTGAGTCGTAGCATTGAGCTCCATCTCATCCTTATAACCCAGTTGTGGAATAGCAAGCGATTTGGTCATGGACTTGAACATGGCCTTTTGTATAGTAGTGAGCGGTTCCAAACGATCACCAGTGGATGGGGTAACGGGAGTGACAGGGGATGGCGTTGGTTGTTGTGCTATGGAGCGTAGCGTAGAAGCGTCAGTGCATATGTTGGCTAGGTAGCAACTAATATGATGATGTAATCAATTACCTGAAGGTTGACCACCATTCGAAATATACGCCATGACATCCTCCTTTAGTACTCGGCCATCTTTGCCGGTACCACGAACCAGTTTGATATCAATGTTGTTCTGCTTCGCAATGCGTCGCACGGCCGGCGTGGCGAGACTGAGCAGCGAGGGGTCCTTGAGTTCACGAGTAGATGTTGGAGTGGCAGATGGCGGGGTTACAGATGTATCAGGTTCCTTTGTTTCCATCGATGTCGATGCTGCCGCTCCTGCTGATGGTGCTGATGCCGGCGCGTCTGCTTCTTCGCCCTCCACATCGATATCCACCAATGCCTGGCCGACCTTGGCAACATCATTTACATCATAGTGTAGCTTGACCACCTTTCCGGAATACCGGGATGTGATTTCTACCGAAGCTTTATCCGACTGCACTTCACAGATCTTTTCAAATTCTGCAACGGTGTCTCCTGGCTGAACAAACCTAATATACATCATTTAAAACCCCATCGCGTATGAACAAGTTTGGCCACATACAACCAAGCATGTGCTATAGACCAGCCAGGGACTCCTCCCTTAACAACGGCAGCTGGCAATCTTGATTGTTCCTTTTCCTTCCCAAAATCTTTTCCTTATCTTACCACTGGATTACTTCACACTCAGTGATGCCTTCACCGATGTCCGCCAACAGGAACGGTTTGATACCATGTGTGCTGGCACTGGCGTGGAACGTCCGATGCGAGTTCCAGGCTGCCCAGGATTCAACAGTAACAGGTCTTGCGTGTAAACCGGCCTTTTGAACAATGGGTGTACGAACAGCAGCCGTGGGAAAGATGCGACGGGAGTTTTTGACGTTGTCGCTGGTCAAGAGCGAAGCAGTTCGGACAAGTTGACGACGACAGCGGAGAGCGCGAATGGTAGGCATTATTTATTAACAAGTTATTTACGCGTTGTTTTTTTTAAGGTACTGTCGTGTTTGTATGAGACTGTATAGTAGTAAGCACACGCAGAGGTGGTGGTAAAAAGAAATACAAGCTAAAAAAAAAGAAGGAAGAAGTGAGAAAAGAGAAAAGAAAGCAGACTTTGAAGCGGAAAGCCGTGGGAAAATATTTTTATTTTGCGCCGCTTGAAGCAGCCTTTTTTCTTGACGCCTTATCAGTTTCTAGTGCCTTTTGAATTTGTTCGGTTGTTTCCGTTACTTTGACCAGTGCAATTTGCGAGCATCGCAGTACCTGGTCCATCTCCAATGGGATCCCTCCTGCCTTTGATAATGCGCATATTTCTTTGTGGATGTTCATAGTGATCACCATGCTGCCCTGCTTCAGTTTTTCTTCCAGATAGTTTGGATCCACCACAAGCAGTTGTCTAGATGCCACACCCATCAATTAAATCAATAACCCCTTGAAAACATCCTCTTTGCCTCCAGCAACCTTTCGATACTTACCCTTGATCGAAAAATGCAAATGATACACAGATAGGGAGATGATGAATGCTCAATGGAACAGGGTTGCGTTGATCAATTGGATGCTACGATACTCTTATGTTAGCGCTAGACACATCCCGTACACCCCATCACCCTGCTAATAAAGTCAACTACTTACGATTGTCACTTCCTCGCCAACAACAGTAACATCCGGTCGTCGGAAATGTGACAGAGCAGTGATAGCAGCAATACCAGCACAATCTACTAAGTTGCCATCATGATCCAAAAAGTGCAGATCTACCCGAATCTCCCAAACCTTATTTTATAAAGCAAAAACGACGCGTTCTATATGTCAGCTAACCATAGCAATGATATAATTCAGAACATCCCATTTATCTTTCTTGAAACACGAACCTTTTCTCCTGCCACTATACACAAGCCTTCGGTATCGATCGCTCGACTCCGTCGTAATGACTTTTCAATTATGCGACTTATAAGAACCTCTTCTTCCGATCGACTATAGTGTATTTTTTTTGTTCAATTCAATTAGTCATCTTTTCCTTCTTCATTCAAAATAACAGACAAAGCGAATGTGACGAAGCAAGCGTCCGATCGAACGATCAAGCTGATCTTGTTTGTCGTACCTTCCAGCTTCAAATGTCGGACATGCCATGGGTGATATTTCCGTATTAAACAATAATATGCCTTCTGTAGGTTTGTCGTTACGTGGTCGTTCTACTTTGGCTGATACTTTGGCTGCTACTCTATATTGTTCAAATATATTAACAATGGCATGTTCACTGTCATGTTGATCTAATTGCGCGTTTCAAAAAAAAGAATCGAATCTCGAACCTTGTTCGACCAAGCTGTATTTCTACTTGACCGTAATCGGCACCAAATGATATTTGAAGCGATCGCACATCGTAGATGCCACGTCCGTCAACGCGCCGCTTTTCGTTTAATGCAGCGAGAACAAAGTCTCCTTCGTTGATGCTTGGCTTGAGTTCTTTATTGACCATGTTCAAAGACAAGTGGAAAAGAGTAAAAAAAATAACTCCAATATGGATCCCGCAAAAATTATTACGGTTACAGGTGAGATGGGGCTCGGATAGGATTTTGCTGGTGAATAGGCCCCAATAAAAAATGAATGTTACAGTAGACAATATACAGCACGATTAGAAGCTTCTTGATCACTCAAAGTAGCGGTTCAGTAGGCAGAAAAAACAATTTGTCTCAAAATTACAATTTTGCGTTAGATGATACTGAAAAAGTATGTTACCTTCTACACTCTCCCCACTGACGCAGAAATGAGGTGCTTGCGAAGGGAATGCGGCAGCAGCGCATGACACAAGGAACTGGAGAATCTGATATAAACTTGCTATGTCCAATCCGATGACATATTTTCTACTATTGAATCAATAATGTTGATTGTCTACAGCAACAAGTGGCATACTCGGGAGGACCGATGCTCTTCATCGTTGCTTGACGACAGGTTAAGATGCCATAGGCTGCTATCACAACCAGACTCCTCTTTCGCGTTGTTGTCGTGAACGCAAAGACCTTGCAGACGGGGCGATGATGTTGTTGTGGCCACACCGCTTCTTTTGTTTGCGACGCTCTTTATATCAAGCGTTGCCTTGGTCAATTTTAGTTGTAAATAGTAAAGGGATTTTGGTCTCATTAACTATATTATTATAGCGGGTGGCTGGTATTGTAACAGCTTCAGAACTACCCAACGGAGTGCGACCCTGTTTATTGAGCTACTAAAACCTTTTCTAGAGTAGTAAGTAATAGAGGTCATTTACGAACAACAACTTGCCGTCATTATCATTAAGGAACATGATATCAAACTCGAATACACACACATTACACTTTGAAGCGTAAAAATAATATATCTATTCACTGAAAACTTTATGTATTTTGCAACTGGCTCGGTAGGACTGTTCGAAGCATATCCATGGCGTATAGGGTTTCGATTCAAAGAAGCCAAGGCTTTTTGTACTCTTTTTTGCATTTAGCATTTCACAACGATGATCCGCTCATTTTCATTAACTGAATTCTTTGATTTATCTATCCAATGATTGTTAGTAAGCAAACATTTATCTAAACTAACAGTAGTCAGAGAATGACACCTTACCGTCAAAATGTATACTTTCGCCGGATGAGTTTGTAAATATTAATTTTCGTCCACTGACGACGCTTCCCATAAAAAACGACTTGTCACCATGGCCTCTTCGAATATGTGCATAGATACTTGTGCGATGAGCATATACGGAATGGCAATTTTTGTATGGACATATATAAACTATGGCGCAATGTATGCATGTTAGCCCAATGTCTCATCCGCTAAAAACAACTTTGGGTATTTTATCTTTTACCTTGATTATTTTTTACAATCGTAGTTTTTTCAACCAATATATCATCTCCGGCATTTAATATATTACGGGAACTCTCTATAGCCAGATATCAGTATGGAACTCCCAATGCTTTTTTCATTTTTAATAGCGTACCATCAAACTTAAGTATCTGCCCAGAAGGTGCTTTGAGAACAGTTGAGTGATTTTTTTGTTGAATCAAATTTGGAATATCTCTGCCGTGTATGGTTCGGAGATGTCGAAGAACTCGAGACCTTTGTTTGTAAGCTACGCCACAATTGTTGTACGGACAGTAAAACCCTGTTGAGATGGATCAGTAAAAACAGACATATAGCGAATGAATACGATTATTTGAAGTACCTCCTAAGCCAACCCACTCTACTAGCATTTCCTCTCCTTCTTTCAGCATATTCCGAGAATCAACTAAAGACATGACAAATAATGTTTCATTAGAATTAATAGCGTATCGATAAAATGAAAACAGTGTAAGCCTACTTACCATTGAACTTAATAACGAGTCCAGCGGTGGTTTTATATATGTGCTTGGATCGACCCCCCTCTATTCGACGTAAGCCCGGGAAGTGCTTGCTTCGTATATGGTAAATGCATGTTTTCGAAATAGCAAATATTTGATTACACCCTTGATAAGGACAGTAGAAGTGCTCTAAAAAGTTACTGTTAGTAAGTACGTTACGAAAGCTTATTTTCGCAAAAATATCTTTCGAACCTTGCTTCTGCTGTGTTGAATGCGGTTGAGTACGTCGGCGACGTTTTGATGGTCTTTCTTCGTCCTCTACTGTAATAGCATGGTTACATCACTAAGTACTTTTGTAGTATTATAAATCTTGCGAAAGCAATAGAGCTACCATCTAGTTCAGGGTCGCTGGAACTATCTTCGGTGTACTCAGAAGACTCTTTATCGCATGCCGGTACCACCACAGGTCGTCGGCTGCTACGTTTTCTAGTTCTTTTCACTACGCTTCTTTCGTTTCGCTCTGCAACAGAATCAGGTGTATCTGCTGTCCTAATAACTGGTTGCCGGCGCCGTCGCCGTTGTTCTTGTTGATGCTGTCGATGCTCGTCGCCGGAATCAGCATCGTGTTCTTCCAAGTCTGGTTGGTTCGTTGGAGAAGAACTGCTATTCGCAGGTGCTAATGGTTCGCCCGAAGGTTTTTCACTGGCGCAACCGGATCTTGACGCTACTGTGATGCGCTCATTTTTTCCGAGTAGATTTTTGGATTTTTCTAATTGGAAACAGCTTAGCCAGTATTATAGTAACAATAATCAGACGAGTCAATATAGACGTACCATCGAAGCTAATCCGATTTCCCGATGGACTTGTGAAGATCAGTTGCCGCCGCCTTCCGGCTTCGGGATCTGGCGTGAAGAGGTTGTCGTGATGCTTTTGAATGTGCTTGTGAAGGTTATTGCGGATCGGATATGCGCCATTACAGCTTTTGTACGGGCAATAGTATTCTTTGTTTCCAAATATATTAGTGTATAACTCATGCGGTAGTTAGGGTCTGTATCAATTTTCCAACAGTGCATACCTGGCCTTCTCACCAGATTCTCAACCAAGATATTGTCTTCTTCATTAAGGGTATCGCGGGAGTCCTCTAGAATTATCACGGAGTTAATACAACTGAACAATGGTCCTTAGTTTTTTAGATACCATACCGTCAAATCGTAAAATGCATCCGGTGGGCCCTCTAATTGTGTGTAGACGGCTTCCGAGTTTCAAAGGAGGAACCCTTTGACGGTGTTTCTTTCGAAGGTGACTATAGAAATTATGCTCTATATCGTATGATGCATCGCAGTTTTTGTACGGGCAGTAGAAACCTATTTTTTGCCAGTTTAACAAAAAGTAAGAACAGCAGTGGAAACCTAAAAACAATACCTTTTGAGACGTTTTCTACAGAAATTTCTTCATCGTTCGTCAATAAGTCCCGTGTGCTTTCTAAAATACATATCATAAGAATCATGTAAAAGGTTTCATTTAGAATTATGTAACAGACACTTAATACATAAAAATCAGTATATTTACCGTCAAAGTTAATAACTTGTCCCAATGGGGATTTGAATATAAGGCTACAATTTGTCGTGAGATGGCGAATTCCTGGTGGATGTCGCGCTCGAATATGAGTATATAGTTTGGATGTTGGTGGAAGGGTTGAGTAGCTACACCATTTATACGGGCAGTAGAATCGTTTTTCTAGGGTTCAATCGTATCAGTAGCCAGTAAAAGGTAAACTAGAATGAATTCTTCAAATACCTTCTTCCTGTGTTGATGTTGAAATCTGTTCCATAGCAGGCTCTGTAGCAACTCGACGATTGCGCTTTCGAGACTCTGTTTCGACATCATACAAAATGATAAGGTAGAAAAAAGTACATCGTAATCAATACGCTCATAACGATAATACTTATCTGTGACCAAAAACGCAACATTATTAATACCTCTTAATTCTGTACTTTCTCTAGTACGCTTAGCAGATGGCGACCTGGACGCGGTCTGTAAATATGTTACTTTAATCTTATCATCCTTGTCTAGCTTATCTCTTGAGGTCTCTGTCAATGTATCGTTAGATGTATAATATACGGGTGTCGATAAAGCTCATTGGCCAATCCTTTTTTTTACCATCAAAGTGAATTTGTTCTCCAGAAGGACTTGTATAGATCCGCTTTTTGCATGCGTTCTTGGCTCCAATTACAAAAGATTTATCGTGTCGATTTCGAATGTGCTCATACACTGCACAACGGATGGCGATAGTGTAAAAGCTACAGTCTTTATACGGACAGTAGAAACAGGTCCTTCCATCTTGATCGTTTGCAGTAATCTTGATGCTTTCATTTGTGTCAATTGAGTTTTTTGATTGTTCTTTTAGGGACACACTGTTAGGCATACTTCATTCCATAAATGATACAGTATTTTCGAGAAGTTTCATATAAATTTACCATCAAAATGTATCTCCTCGCCCGAGGGGGTTGTGAATGTCTGCTCCCTTCCCTGATAATTTCTGTTTACAAAGAATGACTTATCATGTTGTCTTCGTATGTGCAGATACAAACCACCTCGATACTTATTCGCACCATTGCAGCTTTTATACGGACAATAAAAAGAAGGCTTTTCCGCTACAAATTAAGCAGTAGGATCTGTGATTAATTGTTCACTGAGTAGTCTCTTCAAAAAATTTATGTACCTGTGTCAGGATCGTTCCCTCCTACGCGGCCCTCGATGATTACATCCTCGCCATCGTCCAGTATATTACAAGAGTTTTCTATACCCATGATTCTATTAGCACTGTATCATTTAAACCCACATGACCTACTTTACGTACCATCGAATAACAAGATCTGGCCAGAAGGCGTTCTGAAAGTTGGTCCGGCTGATCCTGCCGTAAGCTTCGGGAGGTTGATCCCATGTTTGGCTCGAAGATGGGAATAGATGTGAGTCACGTACGTTGATGTCGTAGTGCAGCCTTTAAATGGACAGTAGCGAATTATGTCCCCTAATACGTACTTTATAGTTAATCATCGAATCGAATGCAAAACGAAATCCATGCTAATATACCTTCTGCATAAAACTTTTCAGTCATAAACTCTTCTCCTTCCTTCAACAGGTTCCGGGAGTTTCCTATGGTTCAAAAATCTTATCAGAATGTTTCAAACATCTAACTATGTTTGATTGCTCAATTTAGTGTAATGGAAATAAACAATACCATCGAGCCTTATAATACGTCCTGAAGTAGTCTTGAAGATATATTTGACCTTGCCCATCAACTGCGGGAATAATGGAAAATGCATTCTTCGTATATGGCCTGTAACCATGTATCCTCGGGCTTCTGAATATCGGCAGTCTACGTAGGGACAGTAATATCGGCCTAGAGATATGGATAAGTATCATATCAGCCATATATATCTTTCTGCTATATGTAAAAAATGCGGTTCTTAGACCTTCTCGCGGGAATCCAACTCTATCCTCTGATGCAAAGCTTGCAACAGTCAGCAAACGCAAGGAACGTCCTGCTTTAAATGACAATTGAATACAACAGAGTTACCAGTATCAGGTTCAATAAAATTCATCATCCGTCTACGACAGTGTCAGTAGCTTACTTGCTTCCTCCCCGACGTTTTGGTCTTCATCTTCAGTGTCTCTGGAAAAAGGATCCTTATCAATCTCTGGTATAACCATTGGTAATCGTACTCGAGACTTTGCTCGTCGCTGCTTCGAAGCGGAATGTCTTTTCTTTGTTTGACTTTTTCTGCGCTCTCCTACAGCTATCGTAATACGCTCATCCTCATCAATTGAATTTTTGGACGCCTCTGTTTCCATATCATTAGATTGCTTATTTCAGCATATATGTAACCGGTCTTGCAATTAACATACCATTAAAATGTAACGTTTTTCCTGATGGACTAAAGAATGACAGCGGCGATCCGTAGAGAGCAGTACCGAAATAAAACGAATTGTCGTGATGTTTTCGGATATGTCTATACATGGTTGTCCGTTTGATAATTGTATAATCACAGTTTCTGTAGGGACAACGGTGGCGAGCATCTCCATCTTGAGCTTCTGGATTGGTTATTGTAATACGCTCTTTTTCTTTTATGGAACCCTTTGAATTTTCTGCTTTCAAATTTGTTAGGCACCTGTAGACACAAAATCCATAGCAATGCAAAACATACCGTCAAAACGGATCTGATTCCCGGAAGGATCAAAGTATGATAATGAATTTCCGCCTTCAAAATATCCATCGTGTCGCCGAATGTGTCTAAAGAGTGGACCAAGCTGTACCGTCGAGTGAATACAGCCTCTATATGGACAATAACACCGAAATTGTCCATCTTTGATCCCTGCGCCGGTTACTTTAATGAGTTCGTTTTCATCGATCGTATTTTTTGAATGCTCTGCATACATATCATTAGCACGCTGGTTTTAACATATGTTATCAGTCCCAAATGTAAGGTACATACCATCAAAAAGAATTTCTTTGCCGAGTGGATTTAGAAACGAGAGATGATTTCGGCTAGAAGCACTAAATATAAACGAATTGTCGTGGTAGCTTTGGATATGGATGTACACGGAAGGTCGTTTGAGCGTAATATAATTGCAATCTTTGTACGGACAGAAGTAGCGATTATCTGTATCTTGAGTCTTCAAACTGGTTACTGTAATGTGCTCCTTTTCCTCGATAGAATCCCTTGAATCCTCTATTTGCATTTTGTTAGACACCATATTAAAAAAATCAAGAGTAATACAAAACATACCGTCAAAATATATCTGTTTTTCTGAAGGGTCAAAGTATAAACATTGATTTCCACCCTCAAAATCTTCATCGTGTTGTTGAATATGCCCATAGAGTGTATCAAGTTGCACTGTTGGATAATCGCAGCCTTTATATGGGCAATAATAGCGAAGCTCTCCACCTCCCTTTTTTCTTGTTGTACTGATCACTTAATGCATTCGTTTTCATCGATTGAATTTTTGGAATCCTCTGCAATATTATTGGTAGACAAAATCCATTGTTAGAATTGTAAGTAATAGCAATGTAGTAGTAGAACATACCATCAAAGGTTATCCGTTTTCTAGACGGGTCAAGATATGAATTATAGCCGCCATGAGCAAAAGTCTCATCGTGGTACTCTCGGATATGGAGGTATAGGGTAAGACGTTTTGATGATGTATAGTCGCAACTTTTATATGGACAGTAGAACGGGCCTTTTCTGCTTTTTCTTCTGTAAACGACAATTTGCTCACTTTCACTGATCAAATCTTTCGAAGTTTCTATGAACCAATAATTGTAAGATATTGAGACTTGAAATAACTGTAGGGATATATTGGGTAGTGAACATACCATCAAGATGTATTTCTCTCCCTGATGGAGCTTTGAGTGTTAGAGAGGAGCTGGTTTTCACTTTGAACGATTCGTCATGCCGTTTGCGAATATGCAGGTGTGTTAATTTACGCTTGTTACTTTTATAAATGCATCCCTTATACGGACAGCAGTAGTATGCTTTTTTCAACTTTGTGGTTAGCCAATGAGCTCCATAAATTGTATTAATAAAATATTAGAGAGTTTTGCAGCAACCTACCACGATCATCAGCAACGCCTTTCATGAATCTCTCGATTGAAACAGTGTCCTCGTCGCTGAGCATGTTACGGGAGCTTTCTACTCTCAATTTTGCGAGCGTTAGTGAGCAAGAGCATTGTTATAATACAATTTCTACGTACCATCAAAGTTTATAACTTGCCCAGAAGGATTTTTGAAAACGTGTTCACATTCGCCGCTATTATTAAGACGGGGGATAATGGCTTTATGTGTGGTCCGCATATGGTAATAAGTAGACAACAGCTTTGTGAATGTTGCAATACACCCCTTGTAGGGGCAATGAAATTCTATTTGTTTCTTTCCCTCCATTAGTGATAATAACGGCATTGCTCAGTTTGATCCTAGCTAACAAAGTCTTATAGTTCGTACCTGAAGAAACATTGCTTTCCACCACCATTTCTTCGCCATCTTCAAGTAGATCGCACGAGCTCTCTAAAAACAAGGTATAAAACTACTATTAACTTACACTTTCAATATATGGCCATTACACTAATTTTTGACTATCTACCATCAAACGGGATAACCTGTCCCCAAGTAGTTTTGAAAATGTTTCTGCGGAAACGGCTTCCTCTCATATGGACCAGACCGGGAAAATGCTCCTCCCTCATATGCGTATTGAGAAGATTTTGCCTGTTCCTTGATAACGCACACCCTCTGTATGGGCAGTAGAACCGATCTAAGCAGTTCGTTGAATATCCAAACTAGAGATCAATCAACAGATGTCTAAAAGTCTTTTTTGTATCAAACCTTGTTTTGGAGATGCAGTCGCGTTTTCAGCGGAAGAGTTGGAAGTACTTGCACGCTGTCTCAACGGCGTAGTCTCGTCATCAGAATCTATAGAAATTTTCAATGTTATTGTTAGTGACTCATGTAACAATTATACCTTGCATTTATATTGAAATCAACACGAAAATAGTTACCATCTGAATCCAAGCTGCTTGATGATGAGTCACTCTCCCATTCACTTTCTGAGCCGTTTTCCGAGTCGCTTTGAGCAGCGTCCGAATGATTGTTCGGGCGTGTTGATATGCCGGTGGACCGTTGGTACCTGCTGCCATCATGCGATCGGTAGTTGTTTTGAATACGCTTTGAGCGAAGAACACGACGGATTCGGTCTGAAAAATTTGTAACTGGTTGCGATTTGGCCATCTTCTTTGATTTATCACGACTCTTTGCACTGCGTTTGACAGCATGTTCATGAGAATCTTCTGAGTGCTCCCCTATAGATATGCCTTTTGAGAAACTACACAACAACATACTGTGTTAAAACATTGTATGAATGTCATACCTTTTGAATCATCTGTGTTGCTTTCTGTGCCGCTCTCCCAGTTGCTTACTGAGTCGTCTTCTGAATCAGTTGCTTCGGATACGCTTTCTTCCCAACTGCTTCCTGCGTCGTCCTTGGTGCAAATTCCTGACTCTTCATCGGTTTCCTGTTCATCCCTCTCAGAGGCAACGTCGTTTGTTCCCGATGATGCTCCTGACGTTTCCTGCTCTTCAGAATCATCTAGCACCGAGCCGCTTTCAATAACGCTGCCCTGTCGGCAAAGACGCGTCTTTGTAGTTGCAAGTGCCGCCTCCGTGATACTGGTCGGGCTAATTTTGTTTTGACAGCCGCTGACTTCTCCGAGCGATACTATACTGACTGCTTGAACTCCTTCCACTTGTGCTGGAGAGTACTTAACTGACGCGTCTTGTGTTGCCGTAAGTTGCAATTTCTCCGTTTCTGAATCTTTAATATAAGATTAGGTATTTCAGCGTTAAGCTCGCGTATCTTGCTGTTTTAGGAATGAATGACACGGAAAAACGAACATTGTGTCAAAATGGTTAAAAGTCGTACCTTCAGCTTGAATGCCATAAGCGGACGCACGTTTCTTGACGCTTTTATCATTGTCGTGCAATACTCCAATGCTGGAATCTTTCGACGCGCTTTTCGCTGAGTGCTGTCTGGTGTTTGGGGCCATGTTTTTATTTTCGGTGTGAGAGAAAATAAAAAGAGGAAGATTTGGCTTTCCCTTTGGCGTTTTGAAACATAAAGAAAGGATTGTTACACACGTGGATCTCCTACTTGCATATAGAATACGGATATATGTCAGTATTTTCTGAAGTGAGCCATGACAGTATATGAATGTACACAGCTTGTCCGCATTGAAGCCCCTTTGAACAGCACCTTAGAGACTGTATAAGCTCAACCAGGTGCGGTATGCTACGGTAATTGGCTTTTCTGCTTAGATCCGTCCTTCTTGGATTACTGCCAATTATCATCTTAGTTTTATGCTTTCTAGCGATTATATCTTTTAAACGACCTGTGATGAGTTTCTATAAAAACCAAAATAACCCTAGCAATAGTATACGACGCTGTTCGTCTAACGTCTTAAGCACATCCTTCCGAACAATGTCAAGAAGAAACGCGTGGTAACCATCATCTAGTACCTTGAATATTGTAGATACTACTTAATTTCATAAAGCCCCTATGAGTATTAGAGCTAATAGTTTTGATGGCGATTTTCACAGAAAAAGATTGACATTTTTAGACATCAAAAGCAAGGATCTCAGTACAGCTATAAGCAAGATTTCGTGTTTTTTATAGTAGTCTCAAATTCAAGCCTGTTGAGTAGTGCGTGCCCCGTCAAGCATCAGATTAGCACCCTCACTCAATCAATTTCCTATTGCTTTGCTGTATCAACAACTATATAGAGTAGGATAGCTCTCTGATAGGTAGTTGTCATAGCAGCTATATTTGATGACTCATACCAGTGAAAAGCCTCTAAAGCTTCTGTATAATGTGATTGTCACCTACAATGTTCATTCCTATGAAGCTGTGTATATCCGTATTTGTGAGAAATGGATTTGGTTTGCATAATTCGCCAGGTTTTAGATGGATTCACTTGTCATCGTCCGAAAAACCAGGAACCGCAATGCATTCTTACCCTTCATCATGCAGATTGAAACCCAGAATTGCCAATACATGTTCATGTGTCAGCATTTTCACGAGCCACTTCCCCCCACCATTATAGGTTTGGTGCGTGTGTGGGGTTGTTGTAGCCTTGCATACACCAATAGCACGTTTTCTCCCTGTTCCTTCACACACACCTTTCTCAAATTACCCTGTACCATCATGGCAGCCGATTCACTTTCAACAGCTATTACAAAATTACGATCGTTGGGTCAAGGCACTGTACATTATGATCCAGATTATGCCGCTGGTATTGGCTTGATCACGTTAAACAATCCCGAACGACAGAATGCTTTCAGCGGCAAAATGATGGTCGAGTTTTATGAAATTGTTGTAAAGCTGGAGCAACAGAACCCAAAAGACACTGTCGCTATTATTGTTACTGGAAGTCCAGGAAAAGCATTTTGTGCTGGCCTTGGTAAGTTTTACGATACCAAGAAACGAAAGAACAAAAAGAAGGCGGAGGAGGGGGCCGGCGGGGTGAGCGATTAGATTGAGACTGATAGTACCCTACTCCTGTATGAATGTGATGGAGTTAGATTTATCCTTTGCTCAAGAACACTTGAGAGCCCCCGGTATGGCAGCGCACGTGAACCATTTAATGCATGATGCCTTGTCAAGATTTGCTCGATTGCCGTACATTACAGTCGCCTCTATGGCTGGTCCAGCGTTAGGCGGTGGTACGGAGTTGATTACGGCATTCGATTACGTCTGCATAGCGTCGACCGCATTTGTTCGCTTTGTTCAAACACGAATGGGGATAACCTCACCTTGGGGTAATAATGACAATAGCAAAACCCATCATCATCCATTTGGAAAAGCCCGATTCAATTTAAATATTCACGACAAAGGTCAAAATTTGCATGCTACTACGATTACTGTCATACATAGGTGGTGCACGTCGTTTAGTGAATAGCATCGGTCGCAAAAAGGCATTATGGATATTAGGCAGTGCCCCCAAGGTTGATGCTGCAATGGCAAAAGAGCTGGGACTAGCCGATGTAATCGTGAATTCAACGACGACGGCACGTGGTGCAGATACATATGATGCCTGTCTCAAAGCAAGCACGGCGTTCCTCAGGGGGTTTACCTTTGACGACCGGACCAACGAGCGCGTGACACCCGGTGCAGTTCGTGGCATGAAGAAACTAGTTATAAGAGCAGATTTAGATCAAGATGAAGCGTATGAAGCATCTGTGTTGGCAGAGTTAGCAGGATTATCCAAAATTTGAATGAAGCAATTAAAATCAAAGAAAGAGAGAGAGAGAGAGAGAGAGAGAAAGAAAAGCAAACACATATTAGAAGGTCATGGTAAGGGAGGTTGTTGATAATATATAAGTAAATGACAGGACAAAAACAGACACAAGAAGATGGAGCAAATAGTATAACTAAGAGGGGCTGTTAAGGGAAAAATAACGGGCGAAAAGAAGTTTTCGTTGTGGAGAGAGATAGCTGGAGAAAAGGGTAAGAGTTAGAGTGTGTGTGCGAGTGGAAATATAAGGGCAAAGTTACTATTATGTAGATAAGGGATATTTCTTTTTTTATATATCATATATGTGGATAGGATAGGATAGGATAGGATCGGATGGATGAATGGTCGGTCGGTCGGTTCGTTTGTGCTGTTTACTTTGTCTTGACGTTCTGACTCAACCAATTCAAACCCTCGAATAAACCGTCGCCTGTAGTAGCGCATGAAGGATGAACATACCACGCGCGATCACGCATCTTGTGTAAGCCAAGTTTTTCTGTCACTTCCGCAGGTGACATAGCGCCTGGGAGATCCTGCTTATTGGCAAAGACGAGCAGTAAGCAATCCTTCATTTCACGATCCGAGATAATGCGGTGCAGTTCCTGACGCGCTTCGTCGATACGATCACGGTCCTGCGAATCCACAACGAAAATCAAGCCCTGTGTGCCTGTATAATAGTGTCTCCATAGGTTACGAATCTTATCCTGACCTCCAACGTCCTATTGCACATGGATATTCAAGTTAGTATTCCCGTGTGCATGATGTATACTATCTATTATTATTAAAGGGAGTATGCCGGCGTGATGGTGCGTGTGTATGTTTGTTGATATATATAGTTTTCCTACATAACAAGGAGATCTAAAACACGATACTCACCCAAACGTTGAACTTTACGTTCTTATAAGTGACCGATTCAACATTGAAGCCGACGGTAGGGATCGTTGTCACGGATTGGTTTAACTTTAGCTTATAAAGAATGGCTTGATTGCAAAAGTGTAAGTGAATCTGAAACCTTTGATTCGTTTTTCGTCCCGCACTTATTACTGCCTTCAAGCTTGTTCTGCCCTCTTTCTTCTTCCTCGAGGTTCAATGGGCCTCTCATCATCTCGAAAACAACGAAACAACTTACTGGTTTTGCCGGCAGCATCCAAACCGAGCATGAGAATTCGCATTTCCTTGCTGCCGAACAGCTTGGAGAGAGCTTTTGACATGTTGGCGCCCATGATGATATATGTATAGTAAAGATGAGCGAGAGAGAAAAGGAAAAATAAAGGAGAGGCAAGAGTGTGGTTTTTTTAGGTGTATCGAAAATTAACGTCGTATTAAAAAAAAATGTATCAAAAAGCAGTGTCCGCGGGGCCTCCTTAATGAATTTTTTCGGGCTCTCCAAGGTGACATGTTGGCTGCACAACAACAATCAATTGCTTCCTGAGTGATTCACAACTGTGTTGCTATGGTGACATCCTATTAGTCTTCCCCAAGTGATCTTGTTACTTCTTCTATGGAGGTTCTGATTCCACAAGTTCTTCAGCTTGCTTTTGAAACACCTTGTTTATTATACTTTTAAAGACATCATAGCTTGCCATCTTATAAAACGGATGTCCACACAAAAGTGTGGTTTGCCTTTTTAAGGAACAACCATAGGCTCGTGCTGCTGATCATGATTTGCAGTGTGCGGGCAAAATTACTATAGCGGAGCTATAATTACGCGTAAGGAACAGCAAAAGAATCCACCACTCATCTTTGATAGTTTTCCATAGCATACACTACCACAATGAACGATCCACTACTTTCGCAAATCCAAAAGAACGACGCTGATGATAGCGATGCCAATTCGAACCCCTCTGATGAACAGCCCACCCAAGTAAAAGAGTGCCTTTTGAGCTTATGTCTTTCCCACTCTGTGTCATACATCTTCAATTCATCTGGAGAATGTACTAAACTCGTTTTTTCACGGTCATGGTGGAAATTCAGGAACCATTTCCAGGACGTCAGATGGGACCTCAGACAGGCCCTAAAGGTGTTTTAGCGGATCATGCATTCTATCAGAAAGAGCAACGTGACGCTCAAGGGGAGGCACGAAGGGCATATAATGCCAAAATGCTAGCCAGAGCACCGACAACAACGACGTATCTGGACGACGAGGCAGCCAGAGAACTTGTCCTGGAGCATCCAGCTGATAAAAAGAAAAAGAAGAATGAGGATGACGACGATGATGATGATGATGATGATGATGACTTGCTGGATGATGAAGAAGCAATACGACTCTACAGAGAACAACGACTGGGAGAGTTGAAGCGAATGAACAATCATCAGTCACGGATGATGCACCGTGTATTTGGAAAAGTTGAGGACATTGCAGCAGACGATTATGCAACAGTGATTGATAAAGAATGGCGCACCGTTCCAGTGGTGGTGCATCTGTATGATGAGGTAATTGGCTGTTTCAGAGAGCGAGAGAGCGAGAAAAAGGAAGAAAAGAGGTGTGTGCACCATGTGTGTGGGGGAGAGATACGAGATGCTGATCTTTCCCATGCTGTTATCTTAGTCTATCCCAGCTTGCAGAAAACTGGACGATTTCCTGGTGGATCTGGCACAAAAGTACGCACTGGCCAAATTCATACGAGTGTCGGCAACAGACCTAGAATTCGATTTGGTGGGATCACCTGCGATATTGGCTTACAAAGGTGGAATGCTTGTAGCCAATTTGGTACGCTTCGTCGACTATGTCGGGCCTCGGTTCAGTGATGAAGCGGTCGAGGCTGTCCTAGTAAAGTAAGGCTACGTCATTCTGCATTCATAAAAGGGGGTGTGGGTTTGATAGTGGAGCTGTTGTGGAGAGAGAAAGAGAGAGAGAGAGGCTCTAGATAATGGGAGCATGAACTGATCTTATGAGATTAGATCAAGGGCATTGGGTGAGGATGATCGTTATCAGCGGCCAGTCAACGGCGAGAATGAATGACGACAGAAAAGGGTCCTATTGGCTATTTCATGTGGCTCCAGCGTGAAAGGCTCTTACACAAGCTTTAGGCCATATATGGAACCAGTCAGAATCGTGACCGCGGCGGTGGGTTAGAGTGGAGTGGGTTGGGGGGGTTGGATTTGAAAAAGCGCAAAAAAGGGATTTGGGTGGGGGGGGGGAGACCTGTCTCTGAAAAAAAAAAAAACCTTCTTAAATTGTTTTGCAGTACTGCCTTACGTTGTGCTTTGACAATCCCTAATTCTTGTTTTTTTTTTCCTTGCTGCTGCGTGTATAAATAACCCTGCCAAATTCCAATACATCATGTCTCTTTACCAATCTGCTGCATCTTTCACTACCTCTGTTGTCCAGCGAAGACTCCAATCTATCTCTTCTCACTTCTCCACAATGGTTTCTGCATCAAATCAACGTCCTGTTATTTCCTTTATTGGCGGTGGCAACATGGCCGAGGCCATCCTTGCCGGCCTTCACTCCAGTGGCCATCCTGGCTCCCGTCTGCGCTTCTCGGAGCCCTTTGAGGAGCGTCGCAAGTACATGGAGTCCCGCTATCCTGAGCTTGTCAGCTCCACCGACAACGAGGCTGCTGTCGATGGCGCAGACGTTGTTGTTCTCGCCGTCAAGCCCCAGGTGCTAAAGTCCGTGCTCACAACCCTTGCTCCCCAGCTTGTACGGAACCCGTCCATGTTGCTCATTTCGATCGCTGCTGGAATCACAACCGAGGCCATGTCAGAGTGGTTGTCGTCGGACTCGGTACCGATCGTCCGCTGCATGCCCAATACGCCCGCTCTGATTGCCGAGGGTGCTGTAGGCCTTTATGCCAATGCTCGCGTAAACCAGGACCAGCGCTCGGTCACCGAATCGATCATGCATTCAATTGCAAAGCAGGTCTCCTGGGTCCAGAAGGAGGCTCAAATCGATACTGTCACTGGCATCAGCGGCAGTGGCCCGGCATACTTCTTTCTCATTATGGAAGCCATGCGTAAGTGTTGCATTTGTTTGTAAGGGAGATGTCAGTGGGATTCCAGTAGTTATGCGTAACAAGAGCCTAGATTTCTCATTCTTTTCGTAATGCCCCTATGCAGAAAATGCCGGTATCGCAGCTGGTCTGACGCCGGAAGATGCAAAGGCCCTTACACTACAAACTTGCATCGGTGCAGCACGCATGGCACAGGAATCAGAGGATGACCTTGCCACCTTGCGCCGTAAGGTCACGTCGCCCAGAGGCACTACGGAGGCAGCCATCAAGTCATTGGAAGGCAACAACATCCGACAAGTCATGCAAGATGCCGTCTTTGCTGCTGAACGACGGGGTCAGCAGCTTGCTGAGGATCTATCCCACTAGACAGAGCTTTCATTGTTGAATGGAATAACCAGACATTCAGACACACCAATGCATTACGAAAAACCACAAAAACATTCACAATACCCTATTCCTTTATTCTGACTCTATCTCCGCACAACCATCGCCCTCACGTCTCTTGGGCACCATCTTGCACACATCCCCTCCCGCGAATTCAAAAAAAATAACCTCTCCCCCAACGCACGTTATACAATATCATTTACATTATTAGCTGTGAAAAAAAACAGAATTGACATAATGATTTACCAATGCGGTAAATAATGCGTCCTTTTTTCCAATGATCCCGCTAGGCCTTTTTGAGCAAGCATGTGTGATCAGCAGCAGCAGCAGCACTCACACTCCTATTTTAGATAACTCTGATAGAGCCTTGATATGTTTGATCAATGCACAGGCTGGCTACTCCTCTTTGTGCTCTCTCCGAATGACGCACTGCAGCCCCGAAAATTCGTTTTCATGGTCCCGGTGACCCGCGAATTTTTGAATGTTCGAAATGTTGAAAACGTTCTAAACACTCGGCTGTCTCTGTTTTTAGAAAGTCTCTCTCAACAGATATTTGTTTGCTTGCCCCCACTTCATATTGCCTAGTAAAGACGCTTTGACCCCCCCCCTCCCCTTGACTTGTCAGCTCTCCTCTTGTCTACATATACCAACTGGTCATCATGTCAGCAGCTAATATAGCAGATTTGTGCTTACCCGGGTAACTCCACACTCTCTCTTTATTTTTCTCTTTGCACTTGCACACTTGACGTCATCTGCCTTAATTTGGGCGTTCTCACTGTTTTTCGTGCACAGAAAAATAGAAAAATCAACATTGTAACTAGCATTAACTGCTTTATTTGAACTAGTTTCTATTACCCCATTAGAAAATAGTGTATGTAGCTTAGTATATACCTTACCAAGAAGCTTTCTCTATTTATAAACCGGCGACATTACTTGCTGCATTGATAATTGCTTTTGATTTGGTCAGTGTAAATAGAGACTAATGGGAAAGATAAGCGTCTGCAGCATCACCAAATGATGGATGATCTTGATCACACGTCACTTTCATTCCTCTTTGTTGATGGAGAAGAGGGGGAAAGTCTAGAGAAGCGGTGTTAGATGTTCTGTGTACCCAGCTGTCGACGTTAGGCTGCTAATACCATACAAGTGGGGTGATGAGAATATACGCACATGACCTAGGTTTTTACTTTGTCGTTTGCCTAGAAAAGGGCGCGACCCCCTCCTTACAAAAGAAGTGATTTGCCTAATGCATATCGTAGCTTTCCATTATCATCATTGATCATCCATGGAGATAGCAGCCAGGGTATATTATATGAAATATAGTGATGAAGCTCAATTTATCCCTTCATTTTTTCTTTTACTGTCCGTAGCCCATACAATCCCTAGTCACAAAGGCATTTACCATGACAACAGTAGCTCGGTCATAGCAACGTTGGAGATTGACTCAGCCACGTTCTTTTAACCCTGTGTGTATCACATATGTTAATGACTTGGGTTACTCAAATGGTTGGGTCGAGTCTTTCTAGTGTTCTGCTGTATACGTCACACTCCTTAATATATTATATACACATCTTGCAGAATCTATGTACCGATGACCATGTATCTGCACCTCCCCCCGTTTTTTTTTTATACTTTCTCGCTCTGTGCTGTGATTGTAAGCAAATCTGGCCACTCTCTGTGTTGCCGACGTCAATAAGAGTGAGGTTTAAGTACCCGGGCATTCCTTGTTTTCTGTTAAAATGGATACATGTGGTGCCAATGTATAACCTGTCTGACTTTTCTTGCTCACATAAGATTCTATAAAACGTGTGACACAGTGGTAATGGCGCTTGACCTGTTTGATGTCTTTTGGTGCTTTGGCTCACATAGATTTGGCCGAAAGAAAAACAGTTGTTACACACAGCTCATTGAGCTACTAGTGTACCTGATCATGCTGTACGGGCTACGATAAAACATCTCTGTCCCAAAAAAAACAGAGATGATGGTGATAGCCAAGAGTGTGTTATATACAGTAGGAGGTTGTATCGCTTCCTAATCTTTGACGTATATCGTACAATGGTCATGCTCCCTGAAAAAAGACATTCTGTTATTTCACAGCATCGTTAGTCGTACCGATACCCAAGACGTACTAGCAACGTGCCATGTCGCCATCCGACAACACCGTGACACACACAGCTCTCTGTTGGTGTAGTCCAATATAATTTCGCGCGAGTTTGTTTAAAGAGTTTTAACTTTATTACTACTTTCTCACTCGCTCTTAAAGTCACCAACGACTATAGTAAAATCTGATATCATATACCTGTTTGTTGCTTTAGAAAGACATGTTCTCTCCAACGGTTGCTACGTCAGCGACAACAGAAAATTCTCGCTGTACATAACGAGGTCATGTGCTCCTGTAGACGTAATTCTTCTCTTGTCTATGCAATGAGGAGAGATATCATCGCTTACTTAATTTGCCATGATGCGTAAAATCACGATGTTTCCTTTCTACTCTACAGCATATCACACTCGTTATACAGTATCTATATGAAATTTCCCGCGTTTTATGAAGCAAAAAAGACCTATGACTTGATGTAAAATAGCTCTTGATACTCTACATGATCACTACTACAGTATTATACTGCTATATATGCCTCGGTCACTGCAAATTGCTATGTTATTTCACAAGATTAAACACTGACGTCTGACAGGAGGTCTACAGGTTCTCGGGATTTTTACATATTTAAACACTACAAATAAGAAATGCCAAAAGACATCGTGTAATGTCACATCAACATTATTATGTACTACTTACTTTCATCATAAGCAGAATTAATTATTACCTGTATTTTATGATACTGTTTTTTTTGCTAACCCGACTATGTTCGCGCTTCCGTTAGGCTTGACGGCTACGGTTAGATATAGTATGAGGATTTAGCTTAAACCCACTTGCTCTGTCACTACAGTATTCTATAAAAAAAGGTTTATGGCATGTAGTCCATCCTATGGAAACTAACTACCACTAATACACTGCACCAAAACGATATTAGAAGCTCAAGAATAACAATAGCCCGCCGAATGACTCTTTAAAATTAACGATCTCCCAAAAAGCTGGATGAAGAACTGGCACGTCGACGCAGCTCATTTAAAACCATTTGTTGTCTCCAGCCATCCAGAATAGTGGGTCCTATACTCTATCTTCTGGCCGGCATTACTGCGCCTGCTGCATGAAATTGACCAAGTTAAGCCACTCGGACCCTGACTACGACACGAATGAACCGGTATCGGAAAAGCGCTAGACCTAGCCACTGTGGCATCAACATTATCTCCACTCCTGATCACATTTAAAACATCGATGGATACCCCGTTGCCCCCCTCATATCCTCACCTCTCTCTCTCTTTCCTGTTTTCACTCCGTAACCTATTCTACTCCAACATTTTATTCCGCCTTGGATTTTACCTTCTCTAAAAGGGCTACTCAGTTAAAGTACAACCTCCCTCTTATAATTTTTTCTTTCTTAAGCACCGCACCGCAAGGAAGCGACAAGAATGCTACAAGCGTACCGTCATTAGCCTTCCAATAAATGTTTCTTTTAAACTAATCCATCATATGCTACAAAGTAGAGTTAGAGAAACCATCTCAATAGTTGTCAAGAAGTAGCAACAACCACAATGATGGTTTTATTGTTCAACGCTTTTTTTAAATATCATTGTATTTATGTCTGTTTGAATATTCTCTTCTATAAAAAATCATCTTCCTATCCATACACGATGCGCTCGATCTCCCAATACTCTACCTATAAATTTATGTCGATCCAACTGCTTACTTCCATCGTGTACAAAGCAACTACACGGGTGATGGATAAGGCCATAACGAACGGATCCGATCATCGTTGCTACATTGATCTCGTATTTGTGTGGATCATTGTTGCAAGGTTGAGATACAAAGGCTGGATGCTGTGATGGCCGATCCATAAGGTAGGTCATTGTGTAAGAAACAAAAAGCATACTTCAATTCCATCCAATGATGTATTGACGTCCATCCCACAATAGCATCCCTTCTTTTTAGCTCCATGCCTACAATATCATTTCGTTTTCGTGCAAATGTGCAAGTGATCGTATGTATATATGCGTATTTGTATGTGCCATACAATATATGCATCGTGTATGTATAGCGAATCGTGTTTGTAACGGGTGGTGCAGGGTATAACATAAACGCGGCGCAGAACCTATAGAAATAAGAAATCAAACCTGCAAGTGCTAACTTCATATACAACATATCTTATTCCTTTCCATAGCTTGTCAGTTTTCTATCAATGAAACAAACCTTAGGTATCAGCAGTGCTTGTGGGTACTTGATACAGTGGATGGACGGCAAGGGCGAGTTGAGAGCAGGCAAGAAAAGTGTTGAATATCTTTACTGCACTCTATAAAGAATGAACGAAAAAGACCCTCGCCCTGACCTCTTCCTTTTCCATCAACTAATGAGTCTTGATTCCTATGATTAAATAAGAGTTCAAATGATTCACCAACGATGCCGCTACCAATAATGCAATCACAACGTGCTTTTGCAACGCAAACAAAGAGCAAATGTGTGGTAGTTTCTTAACCGCGTTCTGTAAAAGTAGGGAGAAAAAGCTTTCACAATTCGTACCAAGTCGGTCAAGCGAATCGTTCGAGTAAAATGAGTTGTGTGCCAATGCCAACGATGCTGCTTCGATTGATCCCTTCAAAATGAGTGTTTCTCAGCAATGAATACGTTCTAAAGAAACATTAAGAAAGCAACCATCGTGTTTGTTGTTATTACCGCGTTACATAGAATAAAACAAAGAAATAGCACTTTTCATTCCTTTTCACCCCTCCATTTAAAACCGTTACCTTTTGAATTAGGTCAAGTTGTTGGCATTTTCATGTGGATCTGCAATTGGGAACGGTTTCTTTGTTGCTTTAGAGAATGCTCTCAGATGAGCTGAAAAAAAAACGTTTTTATAAAGGAATATAAGGCACTTGGTAAAATTCTCGTCCCCTCAAATGCCCCTCTGCTGCCCAGCACAGTGTCTCTGGCGGCTGACCTTAAAATTCATAAAAAATTGAGGGGGGGGGGAAAAACTATTAACTCTTATTTTTGTGCCGGAATAAGGGAATACTGCTCTGAGGGTAAAATCCTCCATACAAAAAAAATGTGGAGGCCATAAGGGAAATGCCTCGACTTCGTCATTCTCACCCGGCGATCCGTCTACTCGTTCCGATCCGTGTCAAAAAGACGGATCCGGATCGAGAGCTTTTGGATCCGATCCGACCTCGAATGAGTTAAAGGCAGATTCGATCTGAAGGTGGATCCGTCATTTAATATGTGTGTAAATATGTGAAGTGATAATAGTATAAGAGAATAATATTGGGAGCATTAATTGTTTTATACAATGCCATACTTCCCGTCCTATAGCTGTTTTGTACTCAAGTTGAAAATAAAAAGAAGATTTTGTGAGGGCACAGAAAGTATGAATGGTAGTTTAAAAATGCCCTCATTAAGGTATTTAGAGATTGGAGGGTTAGAGATGAGGACCGTAATTTTTTGGCTGGTCGTAGAGCAGAGAGCAAAATCAGCGAGTAACGATGTAAATAAACTACTCATCCGGTTGTTAGATGAAGGATATTAGATCAGAGAGAAGCATGTATAAAGATGGAGAGCCAAGGCTTCTCAGCATAAATTGTGAAGCAAAACGTTTATTACACAAGTTGTGAATAAACAACTATCAAGACAGGTATGACAGCATAAACAAGCTAAAAGTGTATGTTTTGTTATTGAAGTTATGGCGCAAAGGACGTAATTAAAAAAGTCGCATTATTTTTACCCCAGATCTGTGCTCTTTAAGTATCATATGTATAATTCTACAGCAGCTTAGGTTTTTTTTATTCCTTTGATTGATTGATAGATCTTCTGGCGTTTTTAATTGGATGTGTGTGTGTGTGTGTGTGCAGATGTGGACGTGTGGAGAATTGACTGATAAAGTCCTAAAAGTATATGCAAAGAAGAGGGGATCTAAACAAAGAAGAAGAGAAAAAGGCTAAGGTTTCCTATTTCAGTACTGCTATTATAGTACTACGGCGTCATGAAAAAGATGGCGATAAGTGCGTGGATGCTGGTAATAGTGAGGTACGCCTACGGGTACAGCTGGTGGTGTGGGTACTTCTCGGATGATAATGTAAGTGCGTTTGGGTTCCGGAGATGGCATGGGTGCCTTTGTGATATAATGAAAGCAGCAAAACAGCACGGTTTGTGTGAGTGAGAGAGAGAAGACTTGCTGTTGGAAGATGTGATGTATATTGAAAAAAAGACAGATACATACCAAGAAGCAGACATCGAGATCCTTCTCGTCCACCAGGCCCCATCTGCTATCCTCTTCTTCGACCGCAAGTCGGTAGTTCTCGGCTACACCTGGAGGCAAGCCCCATGCCGAGGGATCTCTTAAAATGTCATAATCCTGCTCTTGTTGCTGTTGTTGGCTTTGCAAACAAATATCGCAAATGAAGCGTACGACCTTTTGCATTCTGTAAGCGTATGATGTCTTGAAATGTGTAAAGTCGATAACCCGGCCACGGAAGAGTGGACGACGTCGCGAATGATGGGGCTGTTGCTGTTTTTCGTTAAAACTTGTTACCGCTGCCGGCGGTTGTGCTGGTGTTGTGTTCCAAAAGAGCTCAAAGCCAATGGTGGAGATGGTGTTCACGAACATTGAGGTAAGAGACCAACATCCTTTGGTTGATCGCTCGTCACGCGCTTCTTCTTGTCCTTGTTGGTTGGTTGCACCTCCTCTTTGTTCTTGTTCTTCCTGTGCTACCTGGTCCCGCTGGTACGGATCATAGCAGGGACCGAAAATTTGTCGCTTCATGGTGCCAAAGATGCCGAGCAGCCCCATCAGACCACTAGGTTGACTAGGCCGTGCTTCGACCGCTGTCGCCATCGTTGTCGTCTCACTATCACTAGTCGCTTGCTGTTGGTTCTGAGCCTTGCCGCCGGTGGTCACGAAAACCTTGCCAAGGAGATATTTCCACATTTTTTGTGCTGGTATTTTTACAAGAAGTTATAGACAAAGAGATATTGGGTACAAGTGTGCGTAATGTGTTGCTCAAAGCACTGTTTGGGTATTGAGATCAAGAGGTAGTAGTAGAGTAAAACAAGGGTTGAAAGTGGAAGATGAAGGAAAGAGAGATGAGAAGATTGAGGGAAGACGCACAGCTTTGATTGATTTTTATAATGTGACAGAGGCACTGAAGTGCATGTCACAGCTTTGATTGATGAAAACGTTCCATCTCCTGTCCGCTCTTTTTTTTTCTCTCACACATACACACAATCACCATTCTCCAAACAGCAGCAAACCCATGCATTGCCCTTTCTCCTGCTGATTAAACGCTTTCCTTTCATAGCCTCTTCACTACTGCCTTCTTTTGTGTATGTACGCTTTCAATACGACTTCTTATTCGCTCTATGTTCTCTTGGGCTGTATCGTGTAGTAGTAGCAGTCATACCCACCTGTTTCCTTGGTTCAGACGTGTACGCAGCCCGAGTTGAAAATAATAAGCAAACATTCCGAAGCCGTAACCTGCTAAGCACAGCCTCCTCAACAGACTCGTAGGTCCGTGATTGCATCATTGTTGTGTTCTTGTAGCTATTTGTCACAATAACGCTTACTCTATCACCCACCATATGACTTGAATGCTATGCCGGTAGTCGTATATCAATCATCATGAGTTTTGCCTGGTTATCGTTTTGAATGATTAATGTCAAGACACATCGCGGAAGCTTTCAAAGCGTCATACAGATGTAATTCTTTCACTCTATCATCTACAATAGGACTTGAATGTTATGCCGGTAGTCGTATAGCACTCATCACGAGTTTTGCTTGGATATGCTTGGATATCGTTTTGGATGATTAATGTCAAAACACATCGCAGAAGCTTTCAAAGCGTCATACAGATGCATAAATCTTTCATTGTTCTGTCGTGATTTTCATGTGTCCTTCTTTCCAGCGATGAGTTATTCGTTTCAGTTCAATAATGTATATACGCCCCGGTGATGCAACGGAGAGACATGAGGATGTAGATTGAAACACCCTGCTGCTGCTACGACAATGGCCAATAAGGATGGTGGACACCTTTACATGTTCACTATAACCTTGGGTTACACAAGGTTTAAAAAGACATAATTAAGCTATTTTACTTTATGGCGAACTGCCTGCGCGACTGTACAGCGAAAATATATAAAGTTCCGGATACCTGGGTTGTCTTTGACCCGTCCATATGATATGTGTACTACAGAAAATATTAGGCTGGGGGAGCACAGGAATAAATAACATTAAACTTATTAAATATCATTGTATTTATGTCTGTTTGAATATTCTCTTCTATAAAAAATCATCTTCCTATCCATACACGATGCGCTCGATCTCCCAATACTCTACCTATAAATTTATGTCGATCCAACTGCTTACTTCCATCGTGTACAAAGCAACTACACTGGTGATGGATAAGGCCATAACGAACGGATCCGATCATCGTTGCTACATTGATCTCGTATTTGTGTAGATCATTGTTGCAAGGTTGAGATACAAAGGCTGGATGCTGTGATGGCCGATCCATAAGGTAGGTCATTGTGTAAGAAACAAAAAGCATACTTCAATTCCATCCAATGATGTATTGACGTCCATCCCACAATAGCATCCCTTCTTTTTAGCTCCATGCCTACTATATCATTTCGTTTTCGTGCAAATGTGCAAGTGATCGTATGTATATATGCGTATTTGTATGTGCCATACAATATATGCATCGTGTATGTATAGCGAATCGTGTTTGTAACGGGTGGTGCAGGGTATAACATAAACGCGGCGCAGAACCTATAGAAATAAGAAATCAAACCTGCAAGTGCTAACTTCATATACAACATATCTTATTCCTTTCCATAGCTTGTCAGTTTTCTATCAATGAAACAAACCTTAGGTATCAGCAGTGCTTGTGGGTACTTGATACAGTGGATGGACGGCAAGGGCGAGTTGAGAGCAGGCAAGAAAAGTGTTGAATATCTTTACTGCACTCTATAAAGAATGAACGAAAAAGACCCTCGCCCTGACCTCTTCCTTTTCCATCAACTAATGAGTCTTGATTCCTATGATTAAATAAGAGTTCAAATGATTCACCAACGATGCCGCTACCAATAATGCATCACAACGTGCTTTTGCAACGCAAACAAAGAGCAAATGTGTGGTAGTTTCTTAACCGCGTTCTGTAAAAGTAGGGAGAAAAAGCTTTCACAATCGTACCAAGTCGGTCAAGCGAATCGTTCGAGTAAAATGAGTTGTGTGCCAATGCCAACGATGCTGCTTCGATTGATCCCTTCAAAATGAGTGTTTCTCAACAATGAATACGTTCTAAAGAAACATTAAGAAAGCAACCATCGCATTTGTTGTTATTACCGCATTACATAGAATAAAACAAAGAAATAGCACTTTTCATTCCTTTTCACCCCTCCATTTAAAACCGTTACCTTTTGAATAGGTCAAGTTGTTGGCATTTTCATGTAGATCTGCAATTGGGAACGGTTTCTTTGTTGCTTTAGAGAATGCTCTCAGATGAGCTGAAAAAAAAAACGTTTTTATAAAGGAATATAAGGCACTTGGTAAAATTCTCTTCCCCTCAAATGCCCCTCTGCCCAGTACAGTGTCTCTGGCGGCTGACCTTAAAATGCAAAAAAAATTGAGGGGGGGGGACTACCAACTCTTATTTTTGTGCCGGAATAAGGGAATTGCGAAATTCGTCAACACTGCTCTGAGGGTAAAATCCTCCATACAAAAAAAATGTGGAGGCCACAAGGGAACTGCCTCGACTTCGTCATTCTCACCCGGCGATCCGTCTACTCGTTCCGATCCGTGTCAAAAAGACGGATCCGGATCGAGAGCTTTTGGATCCGATCCGACCTCGAATGAGTTAAAGGCAGATTCGATCTGAACGTGGATCCGTCATTTAATATGTGTGTAAATATGTGAAGTGATAATAGTGTAAGAGAATAATATTGGGAGCATTAATTGTTTTATACAATGCCATACTTCCCGTCCTATAGCTGTTTTGTACTCAAGTTGAAAATAAAAGAAGATTTTGTGAGGGCACAGAAAGTATGAATGGTAGTTTAAAAATGCCCTCATTAAGGTATTTAAAGATTGGAGGGTTAGAGATGAGGACCGTAATTTTTTGGCTGGTCGTAGAGCAGAGAGCAAAATCAGCGAGTAACGATGTAAATAAACTACTCATCCGGTTGTTAGATGAAGGATATTAGATCAGAGAGAAGCATGTATAAAGATGGAGAGCCAAGGCTTCTCAGCATAAATTGTGAAGCAAAACGTTTATTACACAAGTTGTGAATAACAACTATCAAGACAGGTATGACAGCATAAACAAGCTAAAAGTGTATGTTTTGTTATTGAAGTTATGGCGCAAAGGACGTAATTAAAAAAGTCGCATTATTTTTACCCCAGATCTGTGCTCTTTAAGTATCATATATATAATTCTACAGCAGCTTAGGTTTTTTTTATTCCTTTGATTGATTGATAGATCTTCTGGCGTTTTTATTTGGATGTGTGTGTGTGTGTGTGTGTGTGCAGATGTGGACGTGTGGAGAATTGACTGATAAAGTCCTAAAAGTATATGCAAAGAAGAGGGGATCTAACAAAGAAGAAGAGAAAAAGGCTAAGGTTTCCTATTTCAGTACTGCTATGATAGTACTACGGCGTCATGAAAAAGATGGCGATAAGTGCGTGGATGCTGGTAATAGTGAGGTACGCCTACGGGTACAGCTGGTGGTGTGGGTACTTCTCGGATGATAATGTAAGTGCGTTTGGGTTCCGGAGATGGCATGGGTGCCTTTGTGATATAATGAAAGCAGCAAAACAGCACGGTTTGTGTGAGTGAGAGAGAGAAGACTTGCTGTTGGAAGATGTGATGTATATTGAAAAAAAGACAGATACATACCAAGAAGCAGACATCGAGATCCTTCTCGTCTACCAGGCCCCATCTGCTATCCTCTTCTTCGACCGCAAGTCGGTAGTTTTCGGCTACACCTGGAGGCAAGCCCCATGCCGAGGGATCTCTTAAAATGTCATAATCCTGCTCTTGTTGCTGTTGTTGGCTTTGCAAACAAATATCGCAAATGAAGCGTACGAGCTTTTGCATTCTGTAAGCGTATGATGTCTTGAAATGTGTAAAGTCGATAACCCGGCCACGGAAGAGTGGACGACGTCGCGAATGATGGGGCTGTTGCTGTTTTTCGTTAAAACTTGTTACCGCTGCCGGCGGTTGTGCTGGTGTTGTGTTCCAAAAGAGCTCAAAGCCAATGGTGGAGATGGTGTTCACGAACATTGAGGTAAGAGACCAACATCCTTTGGTTGATCGCTCGTCACGCGCTTCTTCTTGTCCTTGTTGGTTGGTTGCACCTCCTCTTTGTTCTTGTTCTTCCTGTGCTACCTGGTCCCGCTGGTACGGATCATAGCAGGGACCGAAAATTTGTCGCTTCATGGTGCCAAAGATGCCGAGCAGCCCTATCAGACCACTAGGTTGACTAGGTCGTGCTTCGACCGCTGTCGCCATCGTTGTCGTATCACTATCACTAGTCGCTTGCTGTTGGTTCTGAGCCTTGCCGCCGGTGGTCACGAAAACCTTGCCAAGGAGATATTTCCACATTTTTTGTGCTGGTATTTTTACAAGAAGTTATAGACAAAGAGATATTGGGTACAAGTGTGCGTAATGTGTTGCTCAAAGCACTGTTTGGGTATTGAGATCAAGAGGTAGTAGTAGAGTAAAACAAGGGTTGAAAGTGGAAGATGAAGGAAAGAGAGATGAGAAGATTGAGGGAAGACGCACAGCTTTGATTGATTTTTATAATGTGACAGAGGCACTGAAGTGCATGTCACAGCTTTGATTGATGAAAACGTTCCATCTCCTGTCCGCTCTTTTTTTTGGGTCTGTATTCTCTCACACATACACACAATCACCATTCTCCAAACAGCAGCAAACCCATGCATTGCCCTTTCTCCTGCTGATTAAACGCTTTCCTTCCATAGCCTCTTCACTACTGCCTTCTTTTGTGTATGTACGCTTTCAATACGACTTCTTATTCGCTCTATGTTCTCTTGGGCTGTATCGTGTAGTAGTAGCAGTCATACCCACCTGTTTCCTTGGTTCAGACGTGTACGCAGCCCGAGTTGAAAATAATAAGCAAACATTCCGAAGCCGTAACCTGCTAAGCACAGCCTCCTCAACAGACTCGTAGGTCCGTGATTACATCATTGTTGTGTTCTTGTAGCTATTTGTCACAATAACACTTACTCTATCACCCACCATATGACTTGAATGCTATGCCGGTAGTCGTATATCAATCATCATGAGTTTTGCCTGGTTATCGTTTTGAATGATTAATGTCAAGACACATCGCGGAAGCTTTCAAAGCGTCATACAGATGTAATTCTTTCACTCTATCATCTACAATAGGACTTGAATGTTATGCCGGTAGTCGTATAGCACTCATCACGAGTTTTGCTTGGATATGCTTGGATATCGTTTTGGATGATTAATGTCAAAACACATCGCAGAAGCTTTCAAAGCGTCATACAGATGCATAAATCTTTCATTGTTCTGTCGTGATTTTCATGTGTCCTTCTTTCCAGCGATGAGTTATTCGTTTCAGTTCAATAATGTATATACGCCCCGGTGATGCAACGGAGAGACATGAGATGTAGATTGAAACACCCTGCTGCTGCTACGACAATGGCCAATAAGGATGGTGGACACCTTTACATGTTCACTATAACCTTGGGTTACACAAGGTTTAAAAAGACATAATTAAGCTATTTTACTTTATGGCGAACTGCCTGCGCGACTGTACAGCGAAAATATATAAAGTTCCGGATACCTGGGTTGTCTTTGACCCGTCCATATGATATGTGTACTACAGAAAATATTAGGCTGAGGGAGCACAGGAATAAATAACATTAAACTTATTAAATATCAAATATATAAATCGTCATGACGATCGGTGGCGAGAGCGGAGGGTATCGAACGAGTTCAAGCATATAATGGCCAGAACACTGTTTTTTGTTTTTCTCGACCGAGGCTAACTATATTAGAAAAGAAAAGAAGCGTCGTCAAACTGCGTTCATGATTTCGTATAAGGAGGTTAATGCACATGCGGCAAACTTTGTTAACGAACCTTGCGATGATGTGGTTTCTGCTCGGTTTGTGAGTGTACAGCAGTGTGTGTGTAAGCACTTCCCTTTGCATGAATTCTAGTAGAGCTTTCAGCATGTCACAACCCTCGTCAAAAGCAATAAGTGCGAACATCTCTTTATTTGAAGTAAGATTTATCTATAACTCCTTGATTTTCTATATCACCCTATGCTGTTTGCCATGAGTTAAAAAACAACGGTGTACAAGAATTATCTTTACAGTCATGATGTAAGCTCGGAATACACAATATAAATAACCAACTGCAGATATTCGTATTTTTATATTCCTTCTGTGCACGAACCTTAGTTTCCGAGTACAAAACGAAAGAGGGTACCTTGCAGCAACATGATGTCACTTCACAAAGTAGACAAAGTATGCAATAATATCGCTACATTGAGGAGGAAAATTTCACGAAAGCTGCCGCCATCTGTATTCTTAAACTCAAAATCTTGTTTTATGACAAGGAGAAAACCAGCAACGACTTGCAAAGCGCAAAGAAATGCAAGATTGTAAGAAATGGTTGCTGGGAACAAGACTCGAAGAGTACACAGTATAATATAAAGTCATCGTTACATTATTGCGTAGTGTGGCTAGACCATATTTGTTTTTGGTTTTAAGTATTGCTGAACCGTATATATCATACCCGCCACAATTTTTTTCTCCTTCCTCCTCTTCTTCATCCTTTCATTTCGAATCCATACTTCTTTTATTAAATAAATCTTCGCTTATAAAAAAAAAGAAAGCCAAAGGACACAGAAAGGATTTACAAGAAAGTGCAGTGTGATGAATTTGACTTGTTCCTGGAAGAAAACCCACAGCTACATCCACCTGCCTCACTTCGCTAGCTTCCAAACTTAAATAAGTTCGTCTTCAGAGCTCAATCGAATCATGCGTGATCGCAGACGTGTCGCAAATACATCTTACCACGTTTATGATGGTGACATGTGGCGAGAGTTTGCTGATTGCGCTGTCGTCGTTTTTGATCCACGACGTGCTTGTATAAACCACTGCGGTGGGTCATATGTTTAGGATATTGACATTGCAGGAATTTAGGCAGCTGGTGGGTAATACTTTCATTGTTGACAGCAACACTTTTTTTTCCCAATGCAAGAGCTGTTCGTACAGGCATAGCTCGTTGCTATAATATAAAAACAACTGCATATGCAACTAGCATCAAGCTGCACAAGACATTGGTCTGATTCACTCTGCCGTACCTACAACGCGTCGTAGCTTTATTAATAAATTCTGTAGACTTGAAGCAAGATTGACGGCTCTGACGTTTTAAAGTCACAATGCTCTTAATCAAGAGATGCGGCATCCAAAGAAATATACGAGGATAGTACAGCACTTCGGACTCGAGTTTTTCGGTATGTACTGCAACTGCCTTCTAACACAACCGAGCTGTTGACCTGTTGCTTACTAGACAGACACTCAGCTAACAGAGACAAGTAGGCCGATCCGTCTACTACTACGAGTGGCACATAGTGCACTCAATACACACACACACACACAGCTTTCTCCTCGTTACAACACAATATCATATGCTTTAAACTTAAGATAAATGTAGCTGATATGAAATAACAGATTCTGAATACTAAGTATGTTGATCTTGCTGATTGATGTTGTATGTAAAGAAAAGAATAAAGCGAAGTACAATTCTACAGTAGTGTTAGTTTTTTTTGTTTTTTTGGTTGATTGATAGATTTTCTGCCGTTTCTGGATGTGTGGGTGTGTGTATGTGCAGATGTGGACGTGTGGAGAACTGATTAATAAAGTTTTGAAAATATATGCAAAGAAGATGGGATATAACAAAGAAGAGAAGAGAAAGGGTAAGGTTTCCTATTTTAGTACTGCTATGATAGTACTACTGCGTCATGAAAAAGATGGGGATGATTGCGTGGATGCTGGTAATTGTGAGGTACACCTGGTGGTGTAGATGCTTCTGGGATGGTGACGTAAGTGCGTTTGGGTTTCGGAGGTGGCGTGAGTGTCTTTGATGTTATTATAAAAGCAACAAAACAACACAGTTTGTGTAAGAGAGAGAGAAGACTTGCCGTTGGAAGATGTGATATATTTTGAAAAAAAAAAAGTCAAATACATACCAAGAAGCAGACTTCGAGATCCTCCTTGTTCACCAGGCCCCATTTGTTATTGTCTTCTTCGAGAGCAAGTTGATAGGCTAGGGTTGCATTTACAGCCCATGCTGAGGGATCGTTCATACTGTCTCGTTGCTGTTGTTGGTTTTGCAAACAAATACCACGAATCAACCGTTCGGCCTCTTGCATTCTGTTTTCCCAAGCGGACGATTTCTTGAAATGTGTAAAGTCAATATCCCGGCCACGGAAGAGTGAGTGACGTCGCGAATGGTGATGCTGTTGCTGTTTTTCGTTGAAACTTGTTACCGCTACCGGCGGTTGTGCTGATGTTGTGTTCCAAAAGAGCTCATAGGCCATGGTGGAGATATTGTTCACGATCAATGAGGTAAGAGACCAACATCCTTTGGTTGGTCGCTCGTCACGCGCTTCTTCTTGTTCTTGTTTTTTTTGTGCTACCTGGTCCCGCTGGTACGGATCATAGCAGGGGCCGAAAATTTGTCGCTTCATGGTGCCAAAGATGCCGAGCAGCCCCATCAGACCACTAGGTTGACTAGGTCGTGTTTCGACCGCTGTCGCCATCG